>NC_135561.1:23533485-23685985 GCF_964340395.1 Glandiceps talaboti | reverse complement strand
ACACTATGATGTCATCAGTTCTATACACTGAGATGTCATCAGTTCTATACACTATGATGTCATCAGTTCTATACACTATGATGTCATCAGTTCTATACACTATGATGTCATCAGTTCTATACACTATGTCATCAGTTCTACACACTATGATGTCATCAGTTCTATACACTGTGATGTCATCAGTTCTAAACACTATGATGTCATCAGTTCTATACACTATGATGTCATCAGTTCTATACACTATGATGTCCTGTATATTATGTCATCAGTTCTACACACTGTGATGTCATCAGTTCTATACACTATGATGTCATCAGTTCTATACACTATGTCATCACTTCTATACACTGTGATGTCATCAGTTCTATACACTGTGATGTCATCAGTTCTATACACTGTGATGTCATCAGTTCTATACACTGTGATGTCATCAGTTCTATACACTATGATGTCATCAGTTCTATACACTGTGATATCATCAATTCTACACACTGTGATGTCATCAGTTCTATACACTATGATGTCATCAGTTCTACACACTATGATGTCATCAGTTCTATACACTATGATGTCATCAGTTCTATACACTATGATGTCATCAGTTCTATACACTATGATGTCATCAGTTCTATACACTATGATGTCCTGTATACTATGTCATCAGTTCTATATACTATGTCATCAGTTCTATATACTATGTCATCAGTTCTGTATACTATGTCATCCGTTCTGTATACTATGTCATCAGTTCTATACACCATGATGTCCTGTATATTATGTTATCACTTCTATACACTATGATGTGATCAGTTCTATACACTATGATGTCATCAGTTCTATACACTATGATGTCATCAGTTCTATACACTATGATGTCATCAGTTCTATACACTATGTCATCAGTTCTATACACTATGATGTCCTGTATATTATGTCATCACTTCTATATACACTGTGATGTCATCAGTTCTATACACAATGATGTCATCATTTCTATACACTATGATGTCCTGTATACTATGTCATCTGTACTGTATACTATGTCATCAGTACTGTATACTATGTCATCAGTACTGTATACTATGTCATCAGTACTGTATACTATGTCATCAGTTCTGTATACTATGTCATCTGTACTGTACACTATGTCATCAGTTCTGTATACTATGTCATCAGTACTGTATACTATGTCATCAGAACTGTATACTATGTCATCAGTTTTGTATACTATGTCATCAGTTTTGTATACTATGTCATCTGTACTGTACACTATGTCATCAGTACTGTATACTATGTCATCAGTACTGTATACTATGTCATCAGTACTGTATACTATGTCATCAGTTCTGTATACTATGTCATCAGTTTTGTATACTATGTCATCAGTTCTGTATACTATGTCATCTGTACTGTACACTATGTCATCAGTACTGTATACTATGTCATCAGTTCTGTATACTATGTCATCAGTACTGTATACTATGTCATCAGTTCTGTATACTATGTCATCAGTTCTGTATATGATGTCATTAGTTCTATATATTATGATGTCCTGTATACTATGTCATCATGTTATGTATATGATGTCATCAGTTATGTATATGATGTCATCAGTTCTGTGATGGTTTAGTTATCATGGTATAAGTTTTTTATTTTCTCGGTGGCCTGACAACAAAACACAATTCATTGGAATAAATGATTTATCATGTTTATTTTCTCTTCATAATTTTCTATTAATTTTTGATACACTTTTGTCCATTAATACACACATGTATAATTTGATACGGCAATGACAAAACATCTAGTCATGAAAATTCCAATAGCAATCTTGACTATTTTGATATTTAATAAAAATTGTTAAACAAGCATAATTACAATTTAAGACCATTATGTCTCAATTAATTTACAATAATAACTATTTATCTCTATGTTCTAAGTATATTTACAATAATAATTATTTATCTCTATGTTCTAAGTATATTTACAATAATAATTATTTATCTCTATGTTCTAAGTATATTTACAATAATAACTATTTATCTCTATATTCTAAGTATATTTACAATAATAACTATTTATCTCTATATTCTAAGTATATTTACAATAATAACTATTTATCTCTATATTCTAAGTATATTTACAATAATAACTATTTATCTCTATATTCTAAGTATATTTACAATAATAACTATTTATCTCTATATTCTAAGTATATTTACAATAATAACTATTTATCTCTATATTCTAAGTATATTTACAATAATAACTATTTATCTCTATATTCTAAGTATATTTACAATAATAATTATTTATCTCTATATTCTAAGTATATTTACAATAATAACTATTTATCTCTATATTCTAAGTATATTTACAATAATAATTATTTATCTCTATGTTCTAAGTATATTTACAATAATAACTATTTATCTCTATATTCTAAGTATATTTACAATAATAACTATTTATCTCTATATTCTAAGTATATTTACAATAATAACTATTTATCTCTATATTCTAAGTATATTTACAATAATAACTATTTATCTCTATATTCTAAGTATATTTACAATAATAATTATTTATCTCTATGTTCTAAGTATATTTACAATAATAATTATTTATCTCTATATTCTAAGTATATTTACAATAATAACTATTTATCTCTATATTCTAAGTATATTTACAATAATAATTATTTATCTCTATGTTCTAAGTATATTTACAATAATAACTATTTATCTCTATATTCTAAGTATATTTACAATAATAACTATTTATCTCTATATTCTAAGTATATTTACAATAATAATTATTTATCTCTATATTCTAAGTATATTTACAATAATAACTATTTATCTCTATATTCTAAGTATATTTACAATAATAATTATTTATCTCTATATTCTAAGTATATTTACAATAATAACTATTTATCTCTATATTCTAAGTATATTTACAATAATAATTATTTATCTCTATATTCTAAGTATATTTACAATAATAATTATTTATCTCTATGTTCTAAGTATATTTACAATAATAACTATTTATCTCTATATTCTAAGTATATTTACAATAATAACTATTTATCTCTATATTCTAAGTATATTTACAATAATAATTATTTATCTCTATGTTCTAAGTATATTTACAATAATAACTATTTATCTCTATGTTCTAAGTATATTTACAATAATAATTATTTATCTCTATGTTCTAAGTATATTTACAATAATAATTATTTATCTCTATGTTCTAAGTATATTTACAATAATAATTATTTATCTCTATGTTCTAAGTATATTTACAATAATAATTATTTATCTCTATGTTCTAAGTATATCTTAGTATTGTTATCTCTCACTCTAGGTCTACAAACCCTCATAAATCCTATTTCTACACTAACTTTATTCTATAGACTTTCTGGAATGCAACGATTTATTGGGTTAATTAGACTTGCTATCTGTAAGTCAATCTATGCAAAACTACATGCTAAAGCATTGCTTCTATGTCGAATTTAGTTGTAAAGAAATTGAAGAAAGTACATGCAGCATTAAAACACAAGACTTGATTTGTACATACCATCTAGAGTCATCCAAAGTGTCAAGGAAAGAAAAAAACAAAGAGTTATGACATCACTGATTAACATATTAAATCTAGGATACAGTCCAACCTTACAAAGTGTTAAAATGTAGCCCCTTGTCAAGTATGCAATAGTTTATACAGTCCAACCTTACAAAGTGTTAAAATGTAGCCCCTTGTCAAGTATGCAATAGTTTATACAGTCCAACCTTACAAAGTGTTAAAATGTAGCCCCTTGTCAAGTATGCAATAGTTTATACAGTCCAACCTTACAAAGTGTTAAAATGTAGCCCCTTGTCAAGTATGCAATAGTTTATACAGTCCAACCTTACAAAGTGTTAAAATGTAGCCCCTTGTCAAGTATGCAATAGTTTATACAGTTAGAAACCATGTACACTGTAAGATACGTCGTGACGTTCCATCCTCACTGGCCTCCTCACTGGCCTCCTCTCAGGGAGGGGTTGGCCAATATGTGAGGGCACCCGTCATGCCATACCTTACAGACTAGAAACCATGCTGTGACTTTAATAGTGGCTTTAAAATGTCACAGCAGTGTTTACATGTCGGGTAGCTTGTAGGGTTTCTCATGCCATGCTATCTAGCACACCTTAACACCAATATGCCATATTCCAGTTATTTCAAGAAACAAAAGAGTCAGTATATAGTTTGGTCATTGAAAGCTAACTTCACTCACACTCTGTGTCACTCATTGACACCTAACTTCACTCACACTCTAAGTCAGTCATTGACAGCTAACTTCTCTCAAACTCTAAGTCAGTCATTGACAGCTAACTTCAGTCACACTCTGTGTCACTCATTGACAGCTAACTTCACTCACACTCTAAGTCAGTCATTGACAGCTAACTTCTCTCAAACTCTAAGTCAGTCATTGACAGCTAACTTCAGTCACACTCTAAGTCAGTCATTGACAGCTAACTTCAGTCACACTCTAAGTCAGTCATTGACAGCTAACTTCACTCACACTCTATGTCAGTCATTGACAGCTAACTTCACTCACACTCTAAGTCAGACATTGACAGCTAACTTCACTCAAACTCTAAGTCAGTCATTAACAGCTAACTCCACTCACACTCTAAGTCAGTCATTGACAGCTAACTTCACTCAAACTCTAAGTCAGTCATTGACAGCTAACTTCAGTCACACTCTGTGTCACTCATTGACAGCTAACTTCACTCACACTCTATGTCAGTCATTGACAGCTAACTTCAGTCACACTCTAAGTCAGTCATTGACAGCTAACTTCACTCACACTCTGTGTCACTCATTGACAGCTAACTTCAGTCACACTCTAAGTCAGTCATTGACAGCTAACTTCAGTCACACTCTATGTCAGTCATTGACAGCTAACTTCACTCACACTCTATGTCACTCATTGACAGCTAACTTCAGTCACACTCTAAGTCAGTCATTGACAGCTAACTTCACTCACTCTATGTCAGTCATTGACAGCTAACTTCACTCAAACTCTAAGTCAGTCATTGACAGCTAACTTCACTCACACTCTGTGTCACTCATTGACAGCTAACTTCACTCACACTCTAAGTCAGTCATTGACAGCTAACTTCAGTCACACTCTATGTCAGTCACTGACAGCTAACTTCACTCAAACTCTAAGTCAGTCATTGACAGCTAACTTCAGTCACACTCTAAGTCAGTCATTGACAGCTAACTTCACTCACACTCTGTGTCACTCATTGACAGCTAACTTCAGTCACACTCTATGTCAGTCATTGACAGCTAACTTCAGTCACACTCTAAGTCAGTCATTCACAGCTAACTTCACTCACACTCTGTGTCACTCATTGACAGCTAACTTCAGTCACACTCTAAGTCAGTCATTGACAGCTAACTTCAGTCACACTCTATGTCAGTCATTGACAGCTAACTTCACTCAAACTCTAAGTCAGTCATTGACAGCTAACTTCAGTCACACTCTAAGTCAGTCATTGACAGCTAACTTCACTCACACTCTGTGTCACTCATTGACAGCTAACTTCAGTCACACTCTATGTCAGTCATTGACAGCTAACTTCAGTCACACTCTAAGTCAGTCATTCACAGCTAACTTCACTCACACTCTGTGTCACTCATTGACAGCTAACTTCAGTCACACTCTATGTCAGTCATTGACAGCTAACTTCAGTCACACTCTAAGTCAGTCATTCACAGCTAACTTCACTCACACTCTGTGTCACTCATTGACAGCTAACTTCAGTCACACTCTAAGTCAGTCATTGACAGCTAACTTCAGTCACACTCTATGTCAGTCATTGACAGCTAACTTCACTCAAACTCTAAGTCAGTCATTGACAGCTAACTTCAGTCACACTCTAAGTCAGTCATTGACAGCTAACTTCACTCACACTCTGTGTCACTCATTGACAGCTAACTTCAGTCACACTCTATGTCAGTCATTGACAGCTAACTTCAGTCACACTCTAAGTCAGTCATTCACAGCTAACTTCACTCACACTCTGTGTCACTCATTGACAGCTAACTTCAGTCACACTCTATGTCACTCATTGACAGCTAACTTCAGTCACACTCTAAGTCAGTCATTGACAGCTAACTTCAGTCACACTCTAAGTCACTCATTGACAGCTAACTTCACTCACTCTAAGTCAGTCATTGACAGCTAACTTCACTCACACTCTAAGTCAGTCATTGAAAGCTAACTTCACTCACACTCTAAGTCAGTCATTGACAGCTAACTTCAGTCACTCTAAGTTAGTCATTGACAGCTAACTTCACTCACACTCTAAGTCAGTCATTGACAGCTAACTTCACTCACACTCTAAGTCAGTCATTGACAGCTAACTTCAGTCACAATCTAAGTCAGTCATTGACAGCTAACTTCAGTTACACTCTAAGTCAGTCATTGACAGCTAACTTCACTCACACTCTAAGTCAGTCATTGACAGCTAACTTCAGTCTCATTCTAAGTCAGTCATTGACAGCTAACTTCAGTCACAATCTAAGTCAGTCATTGACAGCTAACTTCAGTTACACTCTAAGTCAGTCATTGACAGCTAACTTCACTCACACGCTAAGTCAGTCATTGAAAGCTAACTTCACTCACACTCTAAGTCAGTCATTGACAGCTAACTTCAGTCACTCTAAGTTAGTCATTGACAGCTAACTTCACTCACACTCTAAGTCAGTCATTGACAGCTAACTTCACTCACACTCTAAGTCAGTAATTGACAGCTAACTTCAGTCACAATCTAAGTCAGTCATTGACAGCTAACTTCAGTCACACTCTAAGTCAGTCATTGACAGCTAACTTCACTCACACTCTAAGTCAGTCATTGACAGCTAACTTCAGTCACAATCTAAGTCAGTCATTGACAGCTAACTTCAGTCACACTCTAAGTCAGTCATTGACAGCTAACTTCACTCACACTCTAAGTCAGTCATTGACAGCTAACTTCAGTCACAATCTAAGTCAGTCATTGACAGCTAACTTCAGTCACACTCTAAGTCAGTCATTGACAGCTAACTTCACTCACACTCTAAGTCAGTCATTGACAGCTAACTTCAGTCTCATTCTAAGTCAGTCATTGACAGCTAACTTCAGTCTCATTCTAAGTCAGTCATTGACAGACAGCTAACTTCAGTCACAATCTATGTCAGTCATTGACAGCTAACTTCAGTCACACTCTAAGTCAGTCATTGACAGCTAACTTCACTCACACTCTAAGTCAGTAATTGACAGCTAAATTCAGTCACTCTAAGTCAGTCATTGACAGCTAACTTCAGTCACACTCTATGTCAGTCATTGACAGTTAACTTCAGTCACACTCTAAGTCAGTCATTGACAGCTAACTTCACTCACACTCTAAGTCAGTCATTGACAGCTAACTTCACTCACACTCTAAGTCAGTCATTGACAGCTAACTTCAGTCACACTCTAAGTCAGTCATTGACAGCTAACTTCAGTCACACTCTAAGTCAGTCATTGACAGCTAACTTCACTCACACTCTAAGTCAGTCATTGAAAGCTAACTTCAGTCACACTCTAAGTGAGTCATTGACAGCTAACTTCAGTCAAACTCTAAGTCAGTCATTGACAGCTAACTTCAGTCTCATTCTAAGTCAGTCATTGACAGCTAACTTCAGTCTCATTCTAAGTCAGTCATTAACAGCTAACTTCACTCACACTCTAAGTCAGTCATTGACAGCTAACTTCACACACACTCTAAGTCAGTCATTGACAGCTAACTTCACTCACACTCTAAGTCAGTCATTGACAGCTAACTTCACTCACACTCTATGTCAGTCAGAATAATGTGTTTTGGTAACCAAATTAGATTGGTGCAAACAACAAAATCTTTCAGCCTTCATTTTCCCTAAACTAGGGTTCTATCTTGAGACTCTTTATTCTAAAATGGTGGTGAAATGTGGAACTAGAATATAGCATACTATGATAACTAGGTCAGGTTACTAAGTATCATAGCAGTGTATGCAACAAATCATCAAACACATAGAACACTGTCTATCATATAGCAGCAAGTTATTTCACTATGGTCACCATGGTAATGGTTGTCATGGAGATGAACTAACGCAAACACTCAACAACGAAAATAGCACCAATGGGGTTGCAGCACAACTGTACAGTTTTTAGTTTATGTTTATCTGGTTGTCTATCCAGCCCTGTTGTTACCTTTACCATGTGTGGGACGTGCCATCATTTGGTTGTTGCTATGGGCATGGTCTTGTTGCTGGACATATTTGCATTTAGCTTTTGGATGTCTATCCACTTGCCTACCCAATCAATATGTTTTGAACAATAAGTGCAGAATAACACTTTAAGAAACATCCCCATGAAGTTCAGGGGTTAAACATGCTTGTCAAAAAATACTAGACTAAGTGGAAATTGATATCCCCTAGTCTTGCTTGGAAATCTACTAGTCCTCCTTTAGTTTCTCAAAAAGTCTGTCTACATACGTATGTATGTATGTATGTATGTATGTATGTATGTATGTATGTATGTATGTATGTATGTATGTATGTATGTATGTATGTATGTATGTATGTATGTATGTATGTATGTATGTATGCATGTGCGTATGTATGTACATACATACATACGTACATACATACATACGTACGTACATACATACATACATACATACATACATACATACATACATACATACATACATACATACATACATACGTACGTACATACATATGTACGTACGTACGTACGTACGTACGTACGTACGTACGTACGTACGTACATACATACATATATACATACACATATACACACATACATACGTACGTACGTACGTACGTACGTACATACATACACACACGTACGTATGTACGTACATATATATATACATACATACATACACACATACATACATACATACATACACACACACACGTACATACGTACGTACATACATACATACATACATACATACATACATACATACATACATACATACATACATACATACATACTTGCATGCATCCACAAATTTGATAAAGGGGGGGGTCTCATTTACATAATAATTTGCATATCATTAATAATGTGTTTGAAGAGCTCAAAATTCTGGCTCTGCAATGGCTCATACAGGTATCACAGTAAATGGGGAACAAGTCATAAGAATTTATTTCAGTTTGAATGTTAAAACAATCATTAATATCATAATTTATCATGTAAAAGGTCCTGGAATAAGATTGACGGGTGACACAAATTTGAGATCGCTACCAACTCGTTAGTTCCCCAGCAGAATGATGTAGACTCTGCCTCTCATGCATACATACATGATACAAATAGGTAACCATGTTAAACCATGCCATTGGCCTAATAACCATTGAGTAGTTTCAAGTGGTTGGATTCATATTGTAAACTTGTAAATGATTCCGTAAAATAAAATAAAAACTGTTCATTTCAGTTTAGCTTTATAAAATTGATCTTGAATTTATTAATTGAAGGGAATGGGAAATGTTGTCATTTAATGTGGTGAACTTCAATTTTATGAATTATACAATACGTCATCGCTCAAGTGGGCTATTGCAAAATGGCAACCTTACTCCTATATCGATGATGTTTACATTGCAAATCATGTCCAAAACAGATCATTTACAAATGTTATTCTACCACAGAACCAAAACAGAGTAATTATTCTTTGACAGTATTATATATTTTATGCTCCCATTTATATTATTGGTTTATTGTCAAAAATTGGCACGTTAAAGTACTTCAAACAATGTAATTTACATATCACTGATGGAATCATCATGTCATGAACAAATCTTAATCCACACACCCTAAGAATGTTCCCACTAAATTTCAGGCCGATCTGCCAAGTAGTTTTTGAGTTTAAGCTTTTTGACGAAAAATCATGTTTCTTTACTCAAATCACATACTGGTGGTAAGATCATTTTGATTTGAAATTTCCCAACTAGACACCCAAAGTAACACACCCAAACTTGTTTACACACACACACACACACACACACACACACACACACACACACACACACACACACACACACACACACACACACACACACACACACACACACACACACACACACACACACACACACACACACACACACACACACACACACACACACACACAGAGATAGCCAGACAGACACTTTGCCATGCCTATAGCACTGCTTAACCAAAGAAGTTAAGTTGTGCTAAAAATGATTATTTGGATGCAACAAAGAGCAACTACTTGTAATAACAACTTAACAATTTATACCATGTTAAAATAACCAACAACTGCAAATTCTACACACACGTTAATTCATATACATGCACTGTGAAATATTCTACAATTCATTTGGTTTTGGCTTTTGGTATATTTTTGCTTTGAAGTATAATTTTAACTGTGCTCCCAGTCTTTGTAATAATGAGTCAAACAACTACCTTTCGGTGCTAGGAAAAATGGAATGAAATTGAAAATACAATATTTCACATGTAGAGTTACTTAGTTTAGGTGGTGTAAAATCTCACCTTGTTTGCATATCCACATTGATTAATTTCTTCCTGTGAGGGATTGCCCTTCTGATCCATTTGACACCTTGTAGATAAGGGTCTATAATAAGAGGAGGTCTCTGCCACGATGTATGTAGAATAGATGCATTCTCTATTTCACGAAGACTTAAACCTACATTATAATAATACAAATAATATGACAGTGAATTCAAAGTTATGGACAGAGGAAGTATATTTACTTACAACTTAGTCACCATGGTAACAATTCAAAGTTATGGACAGAGGAATATATTTACTTACAACTTAGTCACCATGGTAACAATTCAAAGTTATGGACAGAGGAAGTATATTTACTTACAGCTTAGTCACTATGGTAACAACTCAAAGTTCATATGTAAGTCAAAAAGTGACTATTTACCTTTGGTGATCCATTCTTGCAAGACTTTATCACCCATCAAAATTTTGACCAAGGCCCTGGTATATTGAATATACTCCTGCTGTGTAATGTTAGGTAATGTTTCTGCTGTGAAAGCAAATCTACTCTGACTTAGCTCACTACTTTCTTCCATCATTGGAGCTCCTCTTGCTGTAAATTCAGCCTCTATTGTATTCTCCTTATCTATTGGGTGAAACACAGAAATTTGGTCACTTGGTTGTTGTAAGCAATTTTTTTTATTTTGCACAGCTACCCTAACAATCCATACACTCTACTCAGTTGCCCTAAAACTCCACTCTCTACCCAGCTGCTCTAACACCCCATACAGTCTACCCAGCTGCTCTAACACCCCATACACTCTACTCAGCTGCTCTAACACCCCATACACTCTACTCAGCTGCTCTAACACCATATACACTCTACTCAGCTGCTCTAACACCCCATACACTCTACTCAGCTGCTCTAACACCCCATACACTTTACTCAGCTGCTCTAACACCATATACACTCTACTCAGTTGCCCTAAAACTCCACTCTCTACCCAGCTGCTCTAACACCCCATACACTCTACTCAGCTGCTCTAACACCCCATACACTCTACTCAGCTGCTCTAACACCATATACACTCTACTCAGCTGCTCTAACACCCCATACACTCTACTCAGCTGCTCTAACACCCCATACACTCTACTCAGCTGCTCTAACACCCCATACTCTCTACTCAGCTGCTCTAACACCATATACACTCTACTCAGCTGCTCTAACACCCCATACACTCTACTCAGCTGCTCTAACACCCCATACACTCTACTCAGCTGCTCTAACACCCCATACTCTCTACTCAGCTGCTCTAACACCATATACACTCTACTCAGCTGCTCTAACACCCCATACACTCTACTCAGTTGCTCTAATACCCCATACACTCTACTCAGCTGCTCTAACACCCATACACTCTACTCAGCGGCTCTAACACCCCATACACTCTACTCAGCTGCTCTAACACCATATACACTCTACTCAGTTGCCCTAAAACTCCACTCTCTACCCAGCTGCTCTAACACCCCATACACTCTACCCAGCTGCTCTAACACCCCATACAGTCTACTCAACTGCTCTAACACCCCATACTCTCTACTCAGCTGCTCTAACACCCCATACACTCTACCCAGCAGCTCTAACACCCCATACACTCTACTCAGCTGCTCTAACAACCCATACTCTCTACTCAGCTGCTCTAACACCCCATACACTCTACCCAAATGCTCTAACACCCCATACACTGTACTCAGCTGCTCTAATACCCCATACACTCTACTCAGCTGCTATTGTTTGTGGGGCGGAGTAGCCACTAATGCGAGAACCTGGGATTGAAAGCTGGGGCTTTAACTGCCTTAGCACTCCATACTTTCTACTTAACTGCCTTAACACTCCATACTTTCTACTTAACTGCCTTAACACTCCATACTTTCTACTTAACTGCCTTAACACTCCATACTTTCTACTTAACTGCCTTAACACTCCATACCTTCTACTTAACTGCCTTAACACTCCATACTTTCTACTTAACTGCCTTAACACTCCATACTTTCTACTTAACTGCCTTAACACTCCACACTTTCTACTTAACTGCCTTAACACTCCATACTTTCTACTTAACTGCCTTAACACTCCATACTTTCTACTGAACAGCCTTAACACTCCATACTTTCTACTGAACAGCCTTAACACTCCATACTTTCTACTTAACTGCCTTAAACACTCCATACTTTCTACTTAACTGCCTTAACACTCCACACTTTCTACTTAACTGCCTTAACACTCCATACTTTCTACTTAACTGCCTTAACACTCAATACTTTCTACTTAACTGCCTTAACACTCCATACTTTCTACTTAACTGCCTTAACACTCCATACTTTCTACTTAACTGCCTTAACACTCCATACTTTCTACTTAACTGCCGTTAACACTCCATACTTTCTACTTAACTGCCTTAACACTCCATACTTTCTACTTAACTGCCTTAACACTCCATACTTTCTACTTAACTGCCTTAACACTCCATACTTTCTACTAACCTGCCTTAACACTCCATACTTTCTACTTAACTGCCGTTAACACTCCATATTTTCTACTTAACTGCCTTAATACTCCATACTTTCTACTTAACTGCCTTAACACTCCATACCTTCTACTTAACTGCTGTTAACACTCCATACTTTCTACTTAACTGCCTTAACACTCCATACCTTCTACTTAACTGCCTTAACACTCCATACTTTCTACTTAACTGCCTTAACACTCCATACCTTCTACTTAACTGCCTTAACACTCCATACTTTCTACTTAACTGCCTTAACACTCCATACTTTCTACTTAACTGCCGTAACATTCCATACTTTCTACTTAACTGCCTTAACACTCCATACTTTCTACTTAACTGCCTTAACACTCCATACTTTCTACTTAACTGCCTTAACACTCCATACTTTCTACTTAACTGCCGTTAACACTCCATACTTTCTACTTAACTGCCTTAACACTCCATACTTTCTACTTAACTGCCTTAATACTCCATACTTTCTACTTAACTGCCTTAACACTCCATATTTTCTACTTAACTGCCTTAACACTCCATACCTTCTACTTAACTGCCTTAACACTCCATACTTTCTACTTAACTGCCTTAGCACTCCATACTTTCTACTTAACTGCCTTAACACTCCATACTTTCTACTTAACTGCCTTAGCACTCCATACTTTCTACTTAACTGCCTTAACACTCCATACTTTCTACTTAACTGCCTTAGCACTCCATACCTTCTACTTAACTGCCTTAACACTCCATACTTTCTACTTAACTGCCTTAACACTCCATACTTTCTACTTAACTGCCTTAACACTCCATACTTTCTACTTAACTGCCTTAACACTCCATATTTTCTACTTAACTGCCGTAACACTCCATACTTTCTACTTAACTGCCTTAACACTCCATACTTTCTACTTAACAGCCTTAACACTCCACACTTTCTACTTAACTGCCTTAACACTCCATACTTTCTACTAACCTGCCTTAACACTCCATACTTTCTACTTAACTGCCTTAACACTCCATACTTTCTACTTAACTGCCTTAGCACTCCATACTTTCTACTTAACTGCCTTAACACTCCATACTTTCTACTCATGGCAGCTGACCTAACATTCCATAGTCTCTACTAAGCTACCTTTCATCACCAGGCTTTCCAATAGTCACTCTAACTTGTACATTAATGAATACCAGGGTGGCCACATACCTTTATCAGTCTTTAGTATGTCTTCCTTATCAACCCCTGTCATTGCATTGTCTGCTGATTTCTCAATTTTATCATGTCCATCATCCTTCACTGCTTCACCATCAGATTCCTGTATTGAAATGGTATAAACATAGCATGAAGTTATTGTTATCAGATTCCTATATTGAAATGGTATAAACATAGCATGAAGTTATTGTTATCAGATTCCTATATTGAAATGGTATACACATAGCATGAAGTTATTGTTATCAGATTCCTATATTGAAATGGTATACACATAGCATGAAGTTATTGTTATCAGATTCCTATATTGAAATGGTATACACATAGCATGAAGTTATTGTTATCAGATTCCTATATTGAAATGGTATAAACATAGCAAGAAGTTAATGTTATCAGATTCCTATATTGAAATGGTATAAACATAGCATGAAGTTATTGTTATCAGATTCCTATATTGAAATGGTATACACATAGCATGAAGTTATTGTTATCAGATTCCTATATTGAAATGGTATACACATAGCATGAAGTTATTGTTATCAGATTCCTATATTGAAATGGTATACACATAGCATGAAGTTATTGTTATCAGATTCCTATATTGAAATGGTATACACATAGCATGAAGTTATTGTTATCAGATTCCTATATTGAATGGCATACAATACAATACAATGCAACTTTATTATCCCAACGAGGGCAATTTTTGTGAGTTGAAAAATAAAAACCATATGAAAAAAATATTTAAAATGAGGTCACAATATACATGTGTGTGTTTGTGTGTATTTGTCTGCATAACAGTAAATTGCTGGGAGCAACTATCCGCACAAATATTTTTTTTTTAAAAGACAAAAAAAAAAGAATTTCTATTTGAAACGTAAGATTTTGCACCTATTTATTCGGACTGTCTCACAAGTTCCATATGCATTTCTTTGTATGTGAATGTGTATGTGTATGTGTATGTGTATGTGTATGTGTATGTGTATGTGTGCACGTCTCTGCCTGTCTGTCTGCCTGTCTCTTCGTGTTTATTCCAATCACCTACCTTGCCCTCATTGTCAGTGCCACCTTCATCAATACCACTTTCATCATCTTCCTCAATGACTACAAAGCTTGGTTCTTGTGTACTAATACCCATAGATCTTCCCCCATCTATGGCCCAGTCTACTACACGACCTGTGCAACAACCATATGCAGTAGGTTCAGTCAGTAACAATACCATTATACACACAAGTACTTGTATCAATATATATATATATATATACAGTAAATAGTATCAAACTCGTAGAATAGAGTGCTCGATGCTTGGGTAAGCAGGGCGGGAATAATCAAAGTAGGTTGGTTGGAACTTGAGGTGCTTGGTTGTAGCTCCGAGTTTCACGCTCAATGCGTTCATCAGACAACTGTCAGCTACTCGTTGTGTTACTGTATAATACAGTAACACAACGAGTAGCTGACAGTTGTCTGATGAACGCATTGAGCGTGAAACTCGGAGCTACAACCAAGCACCTCAAGTTCCAACCAACCTACTTTGATTATATATATATATATATATATATATATATATATATATATATATATATATATATATATATATATATATATATATATATATATATATATATATATATATATATATATATATATATATGAACAAATCTTAATCTACACACCCTTAAGAATGTTTCCACCAAATTTCAGACCAATCTGTTTAAGGTTTTTGACACCCTATGGCATTTTCTGACCCAAATCACATACCTGTGATGAAACATGATTATGTTACTGTGAACAATTTCCCAACTAGACACCAAATGTAATGTCCCCACCAAATACCAAGTCAATCAGTCTGGCGCGCACACACACACATACACACACACACACACACACACACACACACACACACACACACACACACACACACACACACACAATACAGACAAACACCACACCATGCCTACAGCACTATCTGAATCTTCTGTGCTAATAAAATATAAATAAAGGTAATACAATATATGGTAAAATATGATAAATGATATATGATATGATACAGAATAATACAATAACACATAATGATAATATACATTATAATACTACAGTGCTACTTTGATCTCTCAGATGAAATGCAATATTAAACACTTGTTATTAGTAATAGTGTTATTCATTTCATGATGTGAAAATCATGCACTCTATCTGTATTGTATCTCACCTTTCATTGGATCTATGGAATCAATGACCAATGGCACACCACGTTCTCGCAGACACATTGGCCAATGAACAGTTAGCATAGCACGACGGAAATTATGGTCGTAGGGTCCAAGAAATGTAGCAAAAGCAGCAGCCATAGCAGCACCTCCTGGAATGGCTAATTTACGCCTTGGGAGGGAGTCACATATTTGTAAACAATGTTCATGTTCCATGGCTAGGATCTAGGAAAGACATCAAACAGTATGAATCATTCAGGGTCTAGCAATTACATAAAATAGTATCAATCTCACAGGGCCTAAAATGACAAAAATCAGTATAAAAGTGACAGGATCTAGAATGACTTCAAACATTCGCAATCTGTTAATGTTATATAGCTTGCCAATAACTTATCTGCCATTGTTGGATTTTCACTCACTGAAAACTTACCTGTCTAAATTTGGCAGCAGTTTCCAATTGTTGATCCATTTTTCTTGTCTTTTCATCTTGATCATTCTTATCAACTGTAGCCTCCTCAAAACCATTTGCTAGATCAGCTAGTCGATCCTCCAGTGCCTACAATTAATTAGAGTAATATATATGTCATATTCACAACACATCCTATGTCGTATTCACAACACACCCTATGTCATATTCACAACACATCCTATGTCATATTCACAACACACCCTATGTCATATTCACATCCTATGTCATATTCACAACACACCCTGTCATATTCACATCCTATGTCATATTCACAACACATCCTATGTCATATTCACAACACACCCTATGTCATATTCACAACACACCCTATGTCATATTCACATCCTATGTCATATTCACAACACACCCTGTCATATTCACATCCTATGTCATATTCACAACACATCCTATGTCATATTCACAACACACCCTATGTCATATTCACAACACACCCTATGTCATATTCACATCCTACAACACACCCTATGTCATATTCACATCCTATGTCATATTCACACCCTATGTCATATTCACAACACACCCTATGTCATATTCACAACACATCCTATGTCATATTCACAACACACCCTATGTCATATTCACACCCTATGTCATATTGACAACACATCCTATGTCATATTCACAACACATCCTATGTCATATTCACAACACACCCTATGTCATATTCACATCCTATGTCATATTCACAACACATCCTATGTCATATTCACAACACACCCTATGTCATATTCACACCCTATGTCATATTCACAACACATCCTATGTCATATTCACAACACATCCTATGTCATATTCACAACACACCCTATGTCATATTCACATCCTATGTCATATTGACAACACATCCTATGTCATATTCACAACACACCCTATGTCATATTCACACCCTATGTCATATTGACAACACATCCTATGTCATATTCACAACACATCCTATGTCATATTCACAACACACCCTATGTCATATTCACATCTTATGTCGTATTCACACCCTATGTCATATTCACAACACACCCTATGTCATATTCACACCCTATGTCATTTTCACATCCTATGTCATATTCACAACACATTCTATGTCATATTCACAACACATCCTATGTCATATTCACATCCTATGTCATATTGACAACACATCCTATGTCATATTCACAACACACCCTATGTCATATTCACATCCTGTCGTATTCACAACACATCCTATGTCATATTCACAACACATCCTATGTCGTATTCACATCCTATGTCATATTCACAACACACCCTATGTCATATTCACACCCTATGTCATATTGACAACACATCCTATGTCATATTCACAACACACCCTATGTCATATTCACAACACATCCTATGTCATATTCACAACACATCCTATGTCATATTCACACCCTATGTCATATTCACAACACATCCTATGTCATATTCACAACACACCCTGTCATATTCACATCCTATGTCGTATTCACAACACATCCTATGTCGTATTCACATCGTATGTCATACTCACATCCTATGTCATATTCACAACACATCCTATGTCATATTCACAACACATCCTATGTCATACTCACATCCTATGTCATATTCACAACACATCCTATGTCATATTCACAACACATCCTATGTCATACTCACAACAAATCCTACGTCGTATTCATACCCTACATCATATTCACACCCTATCTCATATTCACATCCTATTCACAACACATCCTATGTCATATTCACATCCTATGTCATATTCACACCCTATGTCATATTCACAACACATCCTATGTCATATTCACAACACATCCTATGTCATATTCACATCCTATGTCATATTCACAACACATCCTATGTCATATTCACAACACATCCTATGTCATATTCACATCCTATGTCATACTCACACCCTATGTCATATTCACAACACATCCTATGTCATATTCACAACACATCCTATGTCATATTCACATCCTATGTCATACTCACATCCTATGTCATATTCACAACACACCCTATGTCATATTCACACCCTATGTCATATTCACACCTTATCTCATATTCACATCCTATTCACAACACATCCTATGTCATATTCACACCCTATGTCATATTCACATCCTATGTCATATTCACAACACATCCTATGTCATATTCACAACACACCCTATGTCATATTCACAACACATCCTACAACACATCCTATGTCATATTCACAACACACCCTATGTCATTATCACAACACACCCTATGTCATATTCACAACACATCCTATGTCATATTCACAACACATCCTATGTTATATTCACAACACATCCTATGTCATATTCACAACACATCCTATGTCATATTCACAACACACCCTATGTCATATTCACATCACACCCTATGTCATATTCACAACACATCCTATGTCATATTCACAACACATCCTATGTTATATTCACAACACATCCTATGTCATATTCACAACACATCCTATGTCATATTCACAACACATCCTATGTCATATTCACAACACACCCTATGTCATATTCACATCACACCCTATGTCATATTCACAACACATCCTACGTCATATTCACAACACATCCTATGTCATATTCACAACACATCCTATGTCATATTCACAACACACCCTATGTCATATTCACAACACATCCTATGTCATATTCACATCACATCCTATGTCGTATTCACAACACACCCTATGTCATATTCACAACACATCCTATGTCATATTCACATCACATCCTATGTCGTATTCACAACACATCCTATGTCATATTCACAACACATCCTATGTCATATTCACAACACATCCTATGTCATATTCACAACACATCCTATTCATGCAGATTGAATGCTGGAAATCCAGACCGAAAAAAAACAAACCATATCATACAAATTTAGCTTGAACAATATCTAGGTTTTTATAAAATATCTATTCAAATTATAAATAATCCATAATACAATGAGATAAACTAATTATACCAGGTGTCCATTTTGGGTATTATGTGTTGTGATGTATTTGAAAATTAGAATAAATAACACCATCCTTGTAAAGAGAAAAAGAAACGCCATCCAGATATTTAAACAACCAAAATTACCAGATAAGTTCGTATAGCTGATGAAAAAAATAACTTTGAAAAACATTTTTTAAGCATCATTTTGAGAATAATGATGAGTTTCTGATAATATGCCCTCTGGAAATAGAGTAGGTAAAGTCAGGATTTTTTCTCTTACTTTCTAGTGTAGACAGTTTATGTTCTGCATCTTACCTTTCTCTTACTTTCTAGTGTAGACAGTTTGTGTTCTGCATCTTACCTTTCTCTTACTTTCTAGTGTAGACAGTTTGTGTTCTGCATCTTACCTTTCTCTTACTTTCTAGTGTAGACAGTTTATGTTCTGCATCTTACCTTTCTCTTACTTTCTAGTGTAGACAGTTTATGTTCTGCATCTTACCTTTCTCTTACTTTCTAGTGTAGACAGTTTATGTTCTGCATCTTACCTTTCTCTTACTTTCTAGTGTAGACAGTTTATGTTCTGCATCTTACCTTTCTCTTACTTTCTAGTGTAGACAGTTTATAGTGTAGACAGTTTATGTTCTGCATCTTACCTTTCTCTTACTTTCTAGTGTAGACAGTTTATGTTCTGCATCTTACCTTTCTCTTACTTTCTAGTGTAGACAGTTTATGTTCTGCATCTTACCTTTCTCTTACTTTCTAGTGTAGACAGTTTATGTTCTGCATCTTACCTTTCTCTTACTTTCTAGTGTAGACAGTTTATGTTCTGCATCTTACCTTTCTCTTACTTTCTAGTGTAGACAGTTTATGTTCTGCATCTTACCTTTCTCTTACTTTCTAGTGTAGACAGTTTATGTTCTGCATCTTACCTTTCTCTTACTTTCTAGTGTAGACAGTTTATGTTCTGCATCTTACCTTTCTCTTACTTTCTAGTGTAGACAGTTTATGTTCTGCATCTTACCTTTCTCTTACTTTCTAGTGTAGACAGTTTATGTTCTGCATCTTACCTTTCTCTTACTTTCTAGTGTAGACAGTTTATGTTCTGCATCTTACCTTTCTCTTACTTTCTAGTGTAGACAGTTTATGTTCTGCATCTTACCTTTCTCTTACTTTCTAGTGTAGACAGTTTATGTTCTGCATCTTACCTTTCTCTTACTTTCTAGTGTAGACAGTTTATGTTCTGCATCTTACCTTTCTCTTACTTTCTAGTGTAGACAGTTTATGTTCTGCATCTTACCTTTCTCTTACTTTCTAGTGTAGACAGTTTATGTTCTGCATCTTACCTTTCTCTTACTTTCTAGTGTAGACAGTTTATGTTCTGCATCTTACCTTTCTCTTACTTTCTAGTGTAGACAGTTTATGTTCTGCATCTTACCTTTCTCTTACTTTCTAGTGTAGACAGTTTATGTTCTGCATCTTACCTTTCTCTTACTTTCTAGTGTAGACAGTTTATGTTCTGCATCTTACCTTTCTCTTACTTTCTAGTGTAGACAGTTTATGTTCTGCATCTTACCTTTCTCTTACTTTCTAGTGTAGACAGTTTATGTTCTGCATCTTACCTTTCTCTTACTTTCTAGTGTAGACAGTTTATGTTCTGCATCTTACCTTTCTCTTACTTTCTAGTGTAGACAGTTTATGTTCTGCATCTTACCTTTCTCTTACTTTCTAGTGTAGACAGTTTATGTTCTGCATCTTACCTTTCTCTTACTTTCTAGTGTAGACAGTTTATGTTCTGCATCTTACCTTTCTCTTACTTTCTAGTGTAGACAGTTTATGTTCTGCATCTTCTACAGCAGCAGCTGTTTCCTCTACTTTAGCATGTAATGGTTTCACTTTAGAAATCATCAGTCGATGGTATCTAGTCACAACATAATTAAAATAATTGTTGTTTAGTAGTTCTTTGTAGATTTGTGTCATGAAAGCTGTTAATGACAATGTCAGATGGAACTGTACACATACTGATAATGACAATGTCAGACAGGGATCTGTACCCATTACACAGTGAACTTGTGGCTACATTATGTTAAACTCACCTAATAACACCTCGTACCCACTTACACAGTGAACCTGTGGCTACATTGTTGGTTTTTCTAGTCATGTTTTCAGCAACAAATGAAGGTTTCTTTAAGTAGGGTTCTACAAGATTTAATGTAGCTTCTGGTAATTGGTTTTCATCAAATGCTGCCAGCTCTTCTATAAACCTATGGTGTAAGTAATCAAATATGTAAATTAGTACATTCCAGATTGACCCAATTGTTATTTCTTAATAGCTTGTGCAGCAACCACAAAGTGGCTGTGTAGTGGCTCATTGACTAGTAGTACGCAGTGGCTGTGTATCGGCTCAATGACTAGTATACAGTGGTTGTGTATCGGCTCAATGACTAGTATGCAGTGGCTGCGTATCGGCTCAATGACTAGTATACAGTGGCTGTGCATTGGCTCGATGACTAGTATACAGTGGTTGTGTATCGGCTCAATGACTAGTATGCAGTGGCTGTGTATCGGCTCAATGACTAGTACGCAGTGGCTGTGTATCGGCTCAATGACTAGTACGCAGTGGCTGCGTATCAGCTCAATGACTAGTACGCAGTGGCTGCGTATCGGCTCAATGACTATTACGCAGTGGCTGCGTATCGGCTCAATGACTATTACGCAGTTGCTGCGTATCGGCTCAATGACTAGTACGCAGTGGCTGTGTATCGGCTCAATGACTAGTACGCAGTGGCTGTGTATTGGCTCAATGACTAGTACGCAGTGGCTGTGTATTGGCTCAATGACTAGTACGCAGTGGCTGCGTATCGGCTCAATGACTAGTACGCAGTGGCTGTGTATCGGCTCAATGACTAGTACGCAGTGGCTGTGTATCGGCTCAATGACTAGTATACAGTGGCTGTGTATCGGCTCAATGACTAGTATACAGTGGCTGCGTATCGGCTCAATGACTAGTATACAGTGGCTGCGTATCGGCTCAATGACTAGTATACAGTGGCTGTGTATCGGCTCAATGACTAGTATACAGTGGCTGTGTATTGGCTCAATGACTAGTACACAGTGGCTGCATAGCGGCTCAATGACTAGTACGCAGTGGTTGCGTAGTGGCTCAATGACTAATATGTATGTGCGTCCTATATACTATATGATTTTTTGGGGGGGTGGTTTTACGCAAGGATGCATTATTGCGCAACGACTATGCATGCTCGTTCTATATACTATGAGCATTCTCCACACGGAAGGTGCTGTCTACAATATCATCATGAGGCAGCCTGTCACAAATGAATCTATACTGCCTGAGCTTATGGGCTTTGCCTAGTCATGATATTATATTAATTACCAATTTTCAATTCAATATACACGTATAAAATTGTTTACATGTTAGCATACTGTGTATTTTCAATTCAATATACACGTACAAAATTGTTTACATGTTAGCATACTGTGTATTTTCAATTCAATATACACGTACAAAATTGTTTACATGTTAGCATACTGTGTATTTTCAATTCAATATACACGTATAAAATTGTTTACATGTTAGCATACTGTGTATTTTCAATTCAATATACACGTATAAAATTGTTTACATGTTAGCATACTGTGTATTTTCAATTCAATATACACGTACAAAATTGTTTACATGTTAGCATACTGTGTATTTTCAATTCAATATACACATATAAAATTGTTTACATGTTAGCATACTGTGTATTTTCAATTCAATAGCGACTATAATACAAGGAAAATTAATTCCATTTATTTTTTTGTTTTGAACTTTGCTTTCAATATCATTTATGAACTAAACATTATTGTTTAGTACAAAAAAAAAATTGTTTGGTTCTGATAATGCCCAATTTCAAAATAGGTAGGTAAGATAATAATAACATTTTTAAATCTAAAAAAAAATCATTGATGTGATCACACTTTCTGTACGATATGCAGAAGACATCATGTGGTACACTGTATTCCACCACGTTACTTTGATCACATGAGGCAATGATGTCTTCAAATCTCACTTTTCTAGCGTGACTTTCAACTTCTTTTGTCAAATTATGTAAAAGCAAGTCTTCATAGAAGACACAAACCCTCTCAAATACTTTACTTCTATGTGACTGAATGGAGACATGACTTAAAAGAAATTGGTGTTACCAATACAAATACTACAAAGTGTCTGATAATGCAGAAAACTGCTGAATTCGGATAACTGAAACTGAAGATCAGAGTCAAGGCCAAAGTTAATGCCTAAAAAGAAAGTTTAAACCTGGCAATATGGAGGTTAATTATAAATATGGCTGCTATTTTGTAAAAAGTTATATGAGCACCAAAAGTAATGCATGTGTATATTTATCTGGTTTTGGGATCTAAAAGACATTAGCCACACATAATTGCTACAAAGTGTCTAAAAGACATTAGCCACACATAATTACTACAAAGTGTCTAAAAGATATTAGCCACACATAATTGCTACAAAGTGTCTAAAAGATATTAGCCACACATAATTACTACAAAGTGTCTAAAAGATATTAGCCACACATAATTACTACAAAGTGTCTAAAAGATATTAGCCACACATAATTACTACAAAGTGTCTAAAAGACATTAGCCACACATAATTACTACAAAGTGTCTAAAAGATATTAGCCACACATAATTACTACAAAGTGTCTAAAAGATATTAGCCACACATAATTACTACAAAGTGTCTATGCACTATGTAAGTAATAGCTTATAGGTCTACCCTGTAGGTCAAGGTAAAGGTCAACAGTCACTCACACAAGAAAGCTTGCATGTGATTATATAAGGTTAGACACTTGAATAGTGTTTAATATGAATTGTAGTTTTTGTAAATATAGTGATTTTTTACAACAAATATGACTGCCATTCACTAAAAATTACATGAGCCACACAATTGCAACAAAGTGTCTGCAATATGTAAGTAATAGTTTAATCTTTATGGTCTATCCTGTAGGTCAAGGGCAACAGTCACTCATACAAGAAAGCTTGCATGTGATTACATTGTGTATATCAGGGTTAGGCACTTGAATAGAATCTATTGACTTAATATAGTCGCAGTGATTTTTACTGCAAATATGGCTGCCATTGAGTGAAAAATACATGCACACACCAAAAATGTTTGTGTATACTTCTTTGTACACACTACAAATTTTGGAATTGGATTGATTTTGATAATTGACCATGAAGGTCAAGGTCATCAAAGGTCATGGTCTCCACAGATAGCTTGCATTTGATAATGTGGTGGTAGATACTTAAATGGCGTGTCTATGTATTACAGTTTTTTTGTTATGCAGTAAATATTGATTTATAAATACAAATATGGCCGCCGTGTGATCAAATTTGCATATATCAAAAAACAAATTGACATGCATATGTCCCATATGATATGTCACGTTTGTCTCTGGTTTGAAAGAAATTGAATATTGCATGTCTGAGAAACGACATATTAAGGACAAATGGATGCATAGACGGATGGATGCGTGGACGGAGTCCATTGTAATACACCCCCTTCGGTGGGCTAAAATGTTTAGGGTCAGCGTTGGGTTACTTGAACCAAACAATTTTTTTTGTCTGGCCTAAAACTAAAAATCTATCTTTTATTGAAAGCTGAAGTTTATAGATCACATATCACATTTATTATGACAATGTTTGTTTTACCTGTCCAAATTTGCCATCTGCCTCTTGGCTCCTTTACTCCATGTCAGGTCAGCTGCTGGGCTTTTCACTGTGAATTAGTACAATAAATGCATATTGAATATTTCAAATCTTTGACTACTTCTTGGTTCCTACATGTATATAAATACAAATGTATATAGAGTGTTCACACTTAGCAAGTTATGTAGACTCCCAAGTTCACGCTAAATTTAGCCCCGACATAAGAAAAACAAATATGAACAATTGTGTCGGCCTCGGGTCAGGTCAAATAAGGTCAGGTTAACGAGGGTGGTTTAGAGCCGACATGATTTTTGTGTAGACACAAAATCCATTTGATTATGTAAGTGTGTTTAGTTTCCTATCTAAGATAAGGAGGGTTGCCAGGGTCAAAGTTCAGGGTTACTGCCACATGATTGGAACAAATAAGGGCTATGCTAATATTGAATGAATTTGGTATGTGATTTATGTCAACACTGAGTTATGTTACAAAATACAATGTGAATGGGACCTAAAATCCATCTTATCAGTTTGACGCCTTATGTCGCCTTAGAATGAAACTTTCAATTTGTAGTCTAAACATAGCTATAATTTCTAATCATAAGGTAAGTGTTTCTATTATAATTGTCTGATTTTAGGGGAGAGTCTGTATTATCAACATCTTTAATATCAAGGTCAGTCTGCAATAGTAAAGTCTGTATTATAAACTAAATGTACAAACTAGTCTGTATAATCAAGATTGATCAGCATTATTGGCTGTATTACCAATCTGTTGTGAACTTACAAACAACATTATTGGCTGTATTACCAATCTGTTGTGAACTTACAAACAACATTATTGGCTGTATTACCAATCTGATGTGAACTTACAAACAACATTATTGGCTGTATTACCAATCTGTTGTGAACTTACAAACAACATTATTGGCTGTATTACCAATCTGTTGTGAACTTACAAACAACATTATTGGCTGTATTACCAATCTGTTGTGAACTTACAAACAACATTATTGGCTGTATTACCAATCTGTTGTGAACTTACAAACAACATTATTGGCTGTATTACCAATCTGTTGTGAACTTACAAACAACATTATTGGCTGTATTACCAATCTGTTGTGAACTTACAAACAACATTATTGGCTGTATTACCAATCTGATGTGAATTTACGAACAACATTATTGGCTGTATTACCAATCTGATGTGAACTTACAAACAACATTATTGGCTGTATTACCAATCTGATGTGAACTTACAAACAACATTATTGGCTGTATTACCAATCTGTTGTGAACTTACAAACAACATTATTGGCTGTATTACCAATCTGTTTTGAACTTACAAACAACATTATTGGCTGTATTACCAATCTGATGTGAACTTACAAACAACATTATTGGCTGTATTACCAATCTGTTGTGAACTTACAAACAACATTATTGGCTGTATTACCAATCTGTTGTGAACTTACAAACAACATTATTGGCTGTATTACCAATCTGTTGTGAACTTACAAACAACATTATTGGCTGTATTACCAATCTGATGTGAACTTACAAACAACATTATTGGCTGTATTACCAATCTGATGTGAACTTACAAACAACATTATTGGCTGTATTACCAATCTGATGTGAACTTACAAACAACATTATTGGCTGTATTACCAATCTGTTGTGAACTTACAAACAACATTATTGGCTGTATTACCAATCTGTTGTGAACTTACAAACAACATTATTGGCTGTATTACCAATCTGTTGTGAACTTACAAACAACATTATTGGCTGTATTACCAATCTGTTGTGAACTTACAAACAACATTATTGGCTGTATTACCAATCTGTTGTGAACTTACAAACAACATTATTGGCTGTATTACCAATCTGTTGTGAACTTACAAACAACATTATTGGCTGTATTACCAATCTGTTGTGAACTTACAAACAACATTATTGGCTGTATTACCAATCTGATGTGAACTTACAAACAACATTATTGGCTGTATTACCAATCTGTTGTGAACTTACAAACAACATTATTGGTTGTATTACCAATCTGATGTGAACTTACAAACAACATTATTGGCTGTATTACCAATCTGATGTGAACTTACAAACAACATTATTGGCTGTATTACCAATCTGTTGTGAACTTACAAACAACATTATTGGCTGTATTACCAATCTGTTGTGAACTTACAAACAACATTATTGGCTGTATTACCAATCTGATGTGAACTTACAAACAACATTATTGGCTGTATTACCAATCTGTTGTGAACTTACAAACAACATTATTGGCTGTATTACCAATCTGTTGTGAACTTACAAACAACATTATTGGCTGTATTACCAATCTGTTGTGAACTTACAAACAACATTATTGGCTGTATTACCAATCTGTTGTGAACTTACAAACAACATTATTGGCTGTATTACCAATCTGTTGTGAACTTACAAACAACATTATTGGCTGTATTACCAATCTGTTGTGAACTTACAAACAACATTATTGGCTGTATTACCAATCTGTTGTGAACTTACAAACAACTAGCAATACATACTTGATACTACGTTACTTACATATCATAATAATGGCCGCCATCAGGTCTTCAATGTCAACATCAGGTTTCTGCATAACTCTCAGTTCTGATAAACTTGTAGTATCTAATGTCTCTACAACAGTTTTGGTGTCTTTCACAATACGAGATGCTTTAAAGATGGCCTTTTCATGGGCTATCTGATACTGAGGCAGTTGCTGTCAGAGGAAAAAATAATGAGAGATATCAGTACTCATTTCAATCAAGTATTATGTACAAATACTTAATACATTGATCAAGTTGAGTATTTGAATATTTACAGTCACCTATTTAAAATTAGCACCAATGGCATAGTACATCCCTATAGAAACATCCAAATCAAATTTCCGACTCTTTTGTTCAATTGTGCTGAAAAAAGACTACATACAAATATTAGTAGGAGAATAACTGAATATCAAGCTAAACACCTGATGAATTCTTTACTTCTCTCCTGAAGTCATAAAAACAAAGTAAGCTTTCCGTTTATGTACCATTCGAGAATAACTTACTTTCTTAAGAGTTTCAATTTTCTCTTCTTGTTTCCTGACAATCTTGACTTGTTGTTCAGCAATGGCAGTATCTTGTCCTATCTGAGATAACAGTTTAATTGTACCCTCCTTTCTTTCCTCCAGTACAACCTTTTCATGTTCCAACTGTTTCTTTAATCTCAGGGCAAGTTCATTTTCTCTATCAATATGTTCAAGTGCTTTAGTCATGGTAGCATGTTCAGTTTCTATCATTTCATCTCTCTCCTTGGCAATTGATATAAATCTAAACATAGATAGAATACATTTATTATTACTACAAAAAACCCCCACAGAGATTGAACTAACTGTCTTTGAAACTATAATCATTGTAACATGAAATATTGTCAGCATTTAATTTTGGTTTCTGCATCCACCATCTATCTGTCTGTCTGTCTGTCTGTCTGTCTGTCTGTCTGTCTGTCTGTCTGTCTGTATCTATATGTCTGCCTGTCTGAAATTCTTACTTATCATTTAAGATACACTTCTGCTAAAACATTTACTTACAAATCTTACCCTACAAACAAGTCCTGTCAAAGCTAGCCCTACAGATCCTTAAATTGATTTGTTACCTTTCAATAAACTTTTCATAGGAGGTATTGGTGAGATGATGATAACTGCCAGCATCTCTTTCTCGGCCATCAAGATGTCGTATTGCTATATGCATTGTAGCTAACAAGTGGGCTAGATTCTCTTTCTGTACATATGTTATCTGTGATAAATCTGATGGATAATAAAAATGAGTATTAGACATAAACAAGTAACCTATCGGTCAGAACAGCTCCGCTGTTTTTTAAAATCTTTTAATTTTTTTTTGTAATGTGTAGAAGTGGTGCTATTGTTCATCTTTTCCACTACGCAGTTTTGTAGCTCTGTTTCAGACATTGCACAAATTTGCAGGCTACCACATATATTACACGGTTCTCTGCAGGATTTGTTGCTAGGAGATTACTCATTAGAATAAATTAGCATATATTTACATAAAAAATACAATTAATATTCATGAGTAACTTAATGAGAAAACCAAAGTACATCACAATAACAAACAAGTAGTATGTATGGCCAAAGGAAAGTTAAAGACCAATTTATTACTCACTCCAAACTATTAGCACCAGTAAGAAAGTGTTTTCAATTATTTTCCTTAGGAAAGCTGAAGTTATTTCAATCTAAATGTCCACAGATAAAATAGACTTTTAAAAAGCTTAAAAGTTTGTGTACAGCTACATGAGGGCAACGTGTTTGTTCGAAATCATGTGAAATGCGAGGCTTACTATACTTTACTATTGAGGACTCCAAAAACTCATGATAGTTTTTGACGTCACAGCTGCCATATTGAAAAATCCATGCTCTTTCATCACTGTTGTACGATATAACCGTATGATGTCAAACTTCAAACTAAAAGTGTTTTCAGGGTAAAATTGAACATGAAACTGGTAATTGGAGATAACATTGCCATTTTATCCAAAGGTTCATTAGTCTTTTAAACTCTTTTCACTACATTGAAGAATACACATGTCTATTCACACATCACATAGCCTTCGTGCAGGCATTGATTTGATGTACCCAGTTCATACTAAGTCTTTGTAAATAGTGGAAGATTTGTCATTCTTGTAATTATAAAGATCATCTACATTGTTCTTTTCACAATGAGATTTTTATGGTTCATTGTTCATTTTTACATCAGTGAAGCTGCTGTTGTGTAAGCAGCTCTGATTTTGAGCTCACTGAATACGATCACAGGATGTGGGAGGCCATGAAGGCATTGTGGGCCATGCTATTTTGGCCTGTCCTAACTGTGGAGAACCCTGATGCCCGGGACACATATGGACTGCCTGAGCCAAATTTAGAGGTCTAATCGATATTAAAAGTCGATTTATAAATAAAGTAGAATGTTACAAACCCTATCTAGCCTAAGTTATGATCATTCAAGTCCTCTTTTATCATTTATCAGGCTAAAACCTTTTGTTCACCTAGACCTCAGCACATTCTATCTTAACACCATCTTGTTTCATAGAATGTACTATTCTGTAGGACATAGGGTGCAGAATTCGGGTTTAGGCTGAAGGGTGGAACACAGACATTTGTCACCAACGGCACAGGATGCATAGAATTCTATAGCATATTACATTGCTTGTTGTCTGCTGTTAAGGTGTCTTTTGAAACGTGCCTGTTTACTTCAGTCTAGTGGGCTGATTTCAAATATGGCATCGGTCAAAATGAGCATGCATCTAATTTACATATTTCATAAAATACAAACAAAAATTCACAAACAATAGAAAAGAACATGTACTGACTTGAAATTAACAAATCTCAGTAAACTACCCTGTGCACATCTACAGCCAGATATCAAAGCAATCTGACAAGAAGTATAAGAGAAGAAGTTGAAAATATCATTTCTGACAAAACATTTATAAAAGCTGGAAATGGCACTGATCAACTTGGCATGCACTAATTTGAATAGCCTCCCAAAGGAACATGCAGACCAAATATCAAAGTATTCTGTCGCTTTTGGAGAAGATGAAAATAAAAAAAGGTGATGAGATGATGGAGAAGAATCAACCTAAACCTTAACCCTTTGAACCCTAAGATCCCAAGGGTAATGTGACGTATATCCTGACCCCCCAGGAGAATTGTTATTTATCATTTATTCATGTTTACACATCTAAAAAAAATATATAAGGGCAGACAAATATGATTTCACAAAGAAATGATATTTCAGAACAATTCCAACCTATGGGGGGGGGGGGGAGGTGTTCTCCTTTGAGCTCCAGTACGTCCCCTGCCTCGCCCCCGTCCATTGCCACGCCCCCCTGCCATGCCCACATCCCCTACCACGACCCATTCCTCTGCCAAGCCCTCTGCCGACAGGTGCTGGGTCTAAATTATCATTGTCTGAAACATTTGAAACTGAAACTTTTCCAGTTGAAACAGTACTGAGGTATTAGACATACCACATATCCAGTTGAAACAGTACTGAGGTATTAGACATACCACATATCCAGTTGAAACAGGACTGAGGTATTAGACATACCACATACCCAGTTGAAACAGTACTGAGGTATTAGACATACATGTACCACATATCCAGTTGAAACAGGACTGAGGTATTAGACATACCACATATCCAGTTGAAACAGGACTGAGGTATTAGACATACCACATATCCAGTTGAAACAGGACTGAGGTATTAGACATACCACATATCCAGTTGAAACAGGACTGAGGTATTAGACATACCACATACCCAGTTGAAACAGGACTGAGGTATTAGACATACCACATATCCAGTTGAAACAGTACTGAGGTATTAGACATACCACATATCCAGTTGAAACAGGACTGAGGTATTAGACATACCACATATCCAGTTGAAACAGGACTGAGGTATTAGACATATCACATATCCAGTTGAAACAGGACTGAGGTATACGACGACGACGTACGATGACGACGACGACGACGACGACGACTACTACTACTACTACTACTACTACTACTACTACTACTACTACTACTACTACTACTACTACTACTACTACTACTATTTATTTCTTTATATTTCTTTTATATATATAATTGCATACAAATCTCAATGCGCTTCACAAGATAAAAAAAGCATTAAAAGATTGAATAAAAAAATAAATAAATAAATAAATAAACTATAAAAATGGTTTAAAACTGACACATTGTGTCAACCATGAATAAAATACTTTCATTGAGCCATGCCAGAGACATATATAGCCATTAGATATACCACATATTCAGTTGAAACAGGACTGAGCTCATTTGTTTACTTTCCATGTTTGTAACAGCTTCAGTATATATGTATGTATGTAACAGTTGTATGTATTATTAAACTTAAATTTCATTCAAATAAAATATATAACACATTGTTTTCATACAGGCTTGAGTGTTATTGACATAGGTCATGTCATGTGGTATCCTGATCCTGTATCCTGTACTGTGCTGTGCTGTGCTGTGCTGTGCTACACTACACTGCACAACACTACACTACATTATTATTATTATTATTATTATTATTTAAACTTTATTACAGACCCATAGTCCAGAGAAGAACAAAAATATACCACAAGACAGCAAAATTTTTTACATAACAGACAAATACAAACAGAAAATATTACACTACACTGCATTGTACTGCACTGTGCTACACTACACTACGCTAAACTATGCTATGCTACACTATAAACATTCAACAGTTTCTGTAGTATTTCAAGTACTGGGTACTTTACGTTCCAGTGATAGAGTTCAGTTAGCCATGTTCACGTAGTTGATGATGTTTCACTTACTATTGGTCTGTTTTTTGATACGTGTATTAGTAAATATGTTTAAATTACCTCTGAGATGGTAGAAAGCATGACTGATTAGTTTGTCTTTAGACCAGTGTGGTAGCCACATAATCTTGAGATGGTTGGTAACTGTTGGATATTCACGACATCGTCTTTGGAATGATGTACTCCCACTAGATGAAGTCAGCATTACACGGAAGTTATTTCTCACAGTCCTACACAAAGACAGTTAGAGCAAAACAGAAATAAATCAAGTATGTTATATCAGACAGATTTTCTTATAATCATAGTTCAAGATTGGCAGATTTGACTGAGGTGATAGTCAAGACAAAACTTAAATCTGAGGACACTTGTCATGAAAGATGTCATGAAAGATTATCAATGGATATGGTTTGTCCACTGTACTTGTCACAACATATTATTAATTGATATGGTTTGTCCACTGTACTTGTCACAAACGATTATCAAATTGATGTGGTTTGTCCACTGTACTTGTCACAACATATTATCAAATTGATGTGGTTTGTCCACTGTACTTGTCACAACATATTATCAAATTGATGTGGTTTGTCCACTGTACTTGTCACAACATATTATCAAATTGATGTGGTTTGTCCACTGTACTTGTCACAACATATTATCAAATTGATGTGGTTTGTCCACTGTACTTGTCACAACATATTATCAAATTGATGTGGTTTGTCCACTGTACTTGTCTCAACATATTATCAAATTGATGTGGTTTGTCCACTGTACTTGTCACAACATATTATCAAATTGATGTGGTTTGTCCACTGTACTTGTCACAACATATTATCAAATTGATGTGGTTTGTCCACTGTACTTGTCACAACATATTATCAAATTGATGTGGTTTGTCCACTGTACTTGTCACAACATATTATCAAATTGATGTGGTTTGTCCACTGTACTTGTCACAACATATTATCAAATTGATGTGGTTTGTCCACTGTACTTGTCACAACAGATCATCAATTGATGTGGTTTGTCCACTGTACTTGTTACAACACAATGGACTATTTCACAATGTTTACTTCATCTCATATACATTTTATTCCTTTAACCATAAATATAATTTATTTTCTTTTTATTTTGTAAGTGATTTGTTTACTTACTTGAGGAAGTAGTTCCATGCTACCTCTCTAGTGTAAGTTAAACCAGCAGCAGTCACTTCTGTTCGGATGGAATTAATTATGGTTGTTTGTTCTTCTGATGAAAATAAATGTGTAATTGAACCATTCTCTATAAATTCTCCAACATAAATCAAGAAGTCTTCATCTAGAAGTTCATCTTCATTCATTAGAAGCAATACTTTTTCACCCTGTAATACAATCAAGTTAATAATAATAATATCAAATAATATTATAGTAGTAGTAGTAGTTAGTACGCATCCTTCATGTCTGACAGCTTGTAATCCTCTAGATGGTGTGCCACCTATTGTACAGGACTAAAATCCACAGACACTGTGATCAGACCTGCTTAAAATACAAAACAAGCATAAAAAATATAAAAACTAAAATCTTATAAATAACACATTGATGCACACGCAACCAATGTAATTCCTGTAGAAGTTGAATGATATGAACGTGATACTTCAAACATGTAATAATTCTGGCTGCAACATTTTAATGCAACTTATAGAGTACTGAGGTATATGCATTCACATTATATCTCACGATAGCCTGAGCTAACTATTAAACTAACTAATCCTAACTGAGCATGCTCAGCTGTAAATGACAGTGAGGTAAATGTAGTTGCACTAATTCCCAATTCAGAATGTTCAGGGGGATTACTATCTCTCTCAAGGAATGCCATCTCTCTCAAGGATTGCCATCTCTCTCAAGGATTGCCATCTCTCTCAAGGATTGCCATCTCTCTCAAGGAATGCCATCTCTCTCAAGGATTGCCATCTCTCTCAAGGATTGCCATCTCTCTCAAGGAATGCCATCTCTCAAGGATTGCCATCTCTCAAGGATTGCCATCTCTCTCAACTCAAGGATTGCCATCTCTCAAGGATTGCCATCTCTCTCAAGGAATGCCATCTCTCAAGGATTGCCATCTCTCTCAAGGAATGCCATCTCTCAAGGATTGCCATCTCTCTCAAGGAATGCCATCTCTCAAGGATTGCCATCTCTCAAGGATTGCCATCTCTCTCAAGGAATGTCATCTCTCAAAGATTGCCATCTCTCAAGGATTGCCATCTCTCTCAAGGAATGCCATCTCTCAAGGATTGCCATCTCTCAAGGATTGCCATCTCTCTCAAGGAATGCCATCTCTCTCAAGGATTGCCATCTCTCTCAAGGAATGCCATCTCTCAAGGATTGCCATCTCTCAAGGAATGCCATCTCTCAAGGATTGCCATCTCTCAAGGATTGCCATCTCTCTCAAGGATTGCCATCTCTCTCAAGGATTGCCATCTCTCTCAAGGATTGCCATCTCTTAAGGATTGCCATCTCTCTCAAGGAATGCCATCTCTCAAGGATTGCCATCTCTCAAGGATTGCCATCTCTCTCAAGGATTGCCATCTCTCTCAAGGATTGCCATCTCTCTCAAGGAATGCCATCTCTCTCAAGGAATGCCATCTCTCAAGGATTGCCATCTCTCTCAAGGAATGCCATCTCTCAAGGATTGCCATCTCTCAAGGATTCCCATCTCTCTCAAGGATTCCCATCTCTCTCAAGGATTCCCATCTCTCTCAAGGATTGCCATCTCTCTCAAGGATTGCCATCTCTCAAGGATTGCCATCTTTCTCAAGGAATGCCATCTCTCAAGGATTGCCATCTCTCAAGGATTGCCATCTCTCTCAAGGATTGCCATCTCTCAAGGATTGCCATCTCTCTCAAGGAATGCCATCTCTCAAGGATTGCCATCTCTCTCAAGGAATGCCATCTCTCAAGGATTGCCATCTCTCAAAGATTGCCATCTCTCAAGGATTGCCATCTCTCTCAAGGAATGCCATCTCTCAAGGATTGCCATCTCTCAAGGATTGCCATCTCTCTCAAGGATTGCCATCTCTCTCAAGGATTGCCATCTCTTAAGGATTGCCATCTCTCTCAAGGAATGCCATCTCTCAAGGATTGCCATCTCTCAAGGAATGCCATCTCTCAAGGATTGCCTTCTCTTAAGGATTGCCATCTCTCTCAAGGATTGCCATCTCTTAAGGATTGCCATCTCTCTCAAGGAATGCCATCTCTCAAGGATTGCCATCTCTCAAGGATTGCCATCTCTCTCAAGGAATGCCATCTCTGTCAAGGATTGCCATCTCTCTCAAGGATTGCCATCTCTTAAGGATTGCCATCTCTCAAGGATTGCCATCTCTCAAGGAATGCCATCTCTCAAGGAATGCCATCTCTCTCAAGGATTGCCATCTCTCAAGGATTGCCATCTCTCTCAAGGAATGCCATCTTTCTCAAGGATTGCCATCTCTCTCAAGGAATGCCATCTCTCTCAAGGATTGCCATCTCTGTCAAGGATTGCCATCTCTCAAGGAATGCCATCTCTCAAGGATTGCCATCTCTCTCCAGGAATGCCATCTCTCAAGGAATGCCATCTCTCAAAGATTGCCATCTCTCTCAAGGAATGCCATCTCTCTCAAGGAATGCCATCTCTCTCAAGGAATGCCATCTCTCAAGGAATGCCATCTCTCAAGGTTTGCCATCTCTCTCAAGGATTGCCATCTCTCTCAAGGAATGCCATCTCTCAAGGAATGCCATCTCTCTCAAGGAATGCCATCTCTCAAAGATTGCCATCTCTGTCAACGAATGCCATCTCTCAAGGAATGCCATCTCTCAAGGATTGCCATCTCTCTCAAGGAATGCCATCTCTCAAGGAATGCCATCTCTCAAGGATTGCCATCTCTCTCAAGGATTGCCATCTCTCAAGGAATGCCATCTCTCAAGGACTGCCATCTCTCAAGGATTGCCATCTCTCAAGGATTGCCATCTCTCTCAAGGAATGCCACCTCTCAAGGAATGCCATCTCTCAAGGATTGCCATCTCTCAAGGATTGCCATCTCTCAAGGATTGCCATCTCTCAAGGAATGCCATCTCTCAAGGAATGCCATCTCTCTCAAGGATTGCCATCTCTCTCAAGGAATGCCATCTCTCTCAAGGATTGCCATCTCTCAAGGATTGCCATCTCTCTCAAGGAATGCCATCTCTCAAGGATTGCCATCTCTCTCAAGGAATGCCATTTCTCAAGGATTGCCATCTCTCAAGGACTTTGAAAGTGATTATTTAGGATATCATATTCTAAAGGTGATGTATACATATGTGGTTGGTAGACTTGGTTCACCTTTGTAAATACCATATCTTGATGTGTGTGGTTGGTAGACTTAGTTCACCTTTAAGTACTATATCTTGATGTACATGTATGTGGTTGGTAGACTTAGTTCACCTTTAAGTACTATATCTTGATGTACATGTATGTGGTTGGTAGACTTAGTTCACCTTTAAGTACTATATCTTGATGTACATGTATGTGGTTGGTAGACTTGGTTCACCTTTAAGTACTATATCTTGATGTACATGTATATGGTTGGTAGACTTAGTTCACCTTTAAGTACTATATCTTGATGTACATGTATGTGGTTGGTAGACTTAGTTCACCTTTAAGTACTATATCTTGATGTACATGTATGTGGTTGGTAGACTTAGTTCACCTTTAAGTACTATATCTTGATGTACATGTATGTGGTTGGTAGACTTAGTTCACCTTTAAGTACTATATCTTGATGTACATGTATGTGGTTGGTAGACTTAGTTCACCTTTAAGTACTATATCTTGATGTACATGTATGTGGTTGGTAGACTTAGTTCACCTTTAAGTACTATATCTTGATGTACATGTATGTGGTTGGTAGACTTAGTTCACCTTTAAGTACTATATCTTGATGTACATGTATGTGGTTGGTAGACTTGCTTTAACTTTAAATACCATTATACCATGTGCAAGCCAGGTTAAAAAAAATGGAATATATACTGTGATTGTTCTATGTCACAACAATGTGCATTTATGTGAAGACAATGCGTCTACATCATTGGTTCTGCTGTGTTCAAAATATGAGTCAAAATGCTCCAAATTTCCATTACTTTCCCGGATTTCTTTATATATAATACTGGCAATGATATAATTATGTTATTCCAGGATAGTTTTGTTCATTCAGCTGGAAAATACTTGTGACCTAAGGGGCCTTGCCACTACTCATCTAGCGATTCAAAGTGACAAGGGCCCTTAGGTCATTCATACTTGTGACCTAATGGTTGTCACTACTCATCTAGCAATTCAAAGTGACAAGGGCCCTTAGGTCATTCATACTTTCCTTGGCTGAATAAAGAAAATGACTGGGGAATAATATCTAATTACCTTTCAGGATACATGGTGAGGTAAACCTACCTTGATGGCAGTTCTTGTATATGCTGACACTAAATCGGATTTAAATTGGTCCATTTTGTATTCCACACTGGATGTGACTGGTGATGGATTTATATTAAAGACTGTGTATCCACAGAGATTAGCCGCCAGCTTAGTCATGATAGATGCTAATCCAGGACTGCCTTCTGCCACTAACAGTTGATGACCAACTTTATGTGGTGAATGAATGGTACGTGCTACACGACATACTGTCTCTATGGTTTCCTGGTATGGAGAGATACAAAATACACACAATATACACAATCAACATGGTATGGTAATATACAATTTTGGGAATAACATGGTAACTTACACTGTGTATGAGTACTTGGTGATATAATATTGTACAGTAGGTATTTCAGAATGAAATTTATATCCTTGCCAATGTATTGACTAACCCAGTACATGCAATCATGTGAACTGCTGGGTTCGAAATTAACTTTTTCTTTGGTAGTCCTATAGAAAGTTGGCTATGTAATTGCAATCAAGGATGGAGACCAATAAATTGTCTTATATTCCTGAACTGAAAACAGAGTTCATCTTTTTGGAAATATGTGTGTCACTGAGATATTTTCATGTCTGTAAATCTTCCTTCCTTTTAATCATTGCATAATCAGTGGTAGCTTGAATGGGCTACTAGATGACAATTATGGTAACCCCATGACAAGAATAGGTAGTCTGTGGATACAGGACTATGGTAACCCCATGACAAGAATTGGTAGTCTGTGGATACAGGACTATGGTAACCCCATGACAAGAATTGGTAGTCTGTGGATACAGGACTATGGTAACCCCATGACAAGAATTGGTAGTCTGTGGATACAGGACTATGGTAACCCCATGACAAGAATTGGTAGTCTGTGGATACAGGACTATGGTAACCCCATGACAAGAATTGGTAGTCTGTGGATACAGGACTATGGTAACCCCATGACAAGAATTGGTAGTCTGTGGATACAGGACTATGGTAACCCCATGACAAGAATTGGTAGTCTGTGGATACAGGACTATGGTAACCCCATGACAAGAATAGGTAGTCTGTGGATACAGGACTATGGTAACCCCATGACAAGAATTGGTAGTCTGTGGATACAGGACTATGGTAACCCCATGACAAGAATTGGTAGTCTGTGGATACAGGACTATGGTAACCCCATGACAAGAATTGGTAGTCTGTGGATACAGAACTACTGTTAATTTCAAGCCCTGAAAAATACAACCATCACTTTGTTAAAAGTCAAGGCAGCAAATGTTGTTTTCTTCATAAACCATCACCACTTTCTGATCCATATATCCATTACATAGCCAACCTAAGCCAGCAGTATCATATATGTCATTACATAGCCAAGTTTAGCCAGCTGTATATATCCATTACATAGCCAAGTTTAGCCAGCAGTATTATATATCCATTACATAGCCAAGTTTAGCCAGCTGTATCATATATGCCATTACATAGCCAAGTTTAGTCAGCTGTATATATCCATTACATAGCCAAGTTTAGTCAGCTGTATATATCCATTACATAGCCAAGTTTAGCCAGCAGTATTATATATCCATTACATAGCCAAGTTTAGCCAGCTGTATCATATATATCCATTACATAGCCAAGTTTAGCCAGCTGTATATATCCATTACATAGCCAAGTTTAGCCAGCTGTATCATATATGCCATTACATAGCCAAGTTTAGCCAGCTGTATATATCCATTACATAGCCAAGTTTAGCCAGCTGTATCATATATGCCATTACATAGCCAAGTTTAGCCAGCTGTATATATCCATTACATAGCCAAGTTTAGCCAGCTGTATCACATATGCCATTACATAGCCAAATTTAGTCAGCTGTATATATCCATTACATAGCCAAGTTTAGCCAGCTGTATATATCCATTACATAGCCAACCTAAGCCAGCAGTATTATATATGCCATTACATAGCCAAGTTTAGTCAGCTGTATATATCCATTACATAGCCAACCTAAGCCAGCAGTATTATATATGCCATTACATAGCCAAGTTTAGTCAGCTGTATCATATATGCCATTACATAGCCAAGTTTAGTCAGCTGTATATATCCATTACATAGCCAACCTAAGCTAGCTGTATCATATAATTATGCCATTACATAGCCAAGATTAGCCAGCTGTATATATCCATTACATAGCCAACCTAAGCCAGCTGTATCATATATGCCATTACATAGCCAAATTTAGTCAGCTGTATATATCCATTACATAGCCAAGTTTAGTCAGCTGTATATATCCATTACATAGCCAAGTTTAGCCAGCTGTATCATATATGCCATTACATAGCCAAGATTAGTCAGCTGTATATATCCATTACATAGCCAAGTTTAGCCAGCTGTATCATATATGCCATTACATAGCCAAGTTTAGCCAGCTGTATATATCCATTACATAGCCAAATTTAGCCAGCAGTATTATATATCCATTACATAGCCAAATTTAGCCAGCTGTATCACATATGCCATTACATAGCCAAGATTAGTCAGCTGTATATATCCATTACATAGCCAACCTAAGCTAGCTGTATCATATATGCCATTACATAGCCAAGTTTAGCCAACTGTATATATCCATTACATAGCCAAATTTAGCCAGCTGTATCACATATGCCATTACATAGCCAAGTTTAGCCAGCTGTATATATCCATTACATAGCCAAATTTAGCCAGCAGTATTATATATCCATTACATAGCCAAATTTAGCCAGCTGTATCACATATGCCATTACATAGCCAAGTTTAGCCAGCTGTATATATCCATTACATAGCCAAATTTAGCCAGCAGTATTATATATGCCATTACATAGCCAAATTTAGCCAGCTGTATCACATATGCCATTACATAGCCAAGTTTAGCCAGCTGTATATATCCATTACATAGCCAAATTTAGCCAGCAGTATTATATATCCATTACATAGCCAACCTAAGCTAGCTGTATCATATATGCCATTACATAGCCAAGATTAGTCAGCTGTATATATCCATTACATAGCCAAACTAAGCTAGCTGTATCATATATGCCATTACATAGCCAAATTTAGCCAGCTGTATATATCCATTACATAGCCAAATTTAGCCAGCTGTATCACATATGCCATTACATAGCCAAGTCTTGCCAGCTGTATTGTTATAAAGTATTGTTATGATCCATAACACTTAGTATTAACTAAGTAATCCAATAATATGACCTACTCTATATAATGCTAATTTCATTCTGGGATGGGTCTTGTTGTATTCTTCCAATGCATGTTCTACCAGGAAACGTAGTTTATCCTCCTGCCAACATGGTTGGTATTGGTCAGTAGAGTCTTCTTCACTACCCACAGCACTGGCAGATGATGATGGTCTATGGACACCAGCCATTACAATGCCACTATCCTGCTCCACTAGATTACTGAATAATGGCTGTTGGGGATCCACCACAATTTGTAACTGTTGATACAGACATTTAGTTGTGGTAAGAATTTGATACGGATGGTGTGATTAGTTAGAATTCTGATCATCTACCAGATGTAAACCAGTGGTTGGATTTGACATATATGTTGACATCAAACACAATCATTGAAAAAGGAGTTGAATGGTACTGATATCTTAATGATCCCACAGTGGAAAGGTTTTAAAAGGAAAAACTCAATAAAGTGATTAGAAGTACGGATATCATGATTATAATTATGATCATCACTTTATTTTAAAATTGTAACTTATTTACACCACAGCAGTCAATGTAATATTGACATATTTTTCAACCATGTAAATTGAATCTACTCACCAATTCTTCATTGTTGAATAATTTTCTGGCTGCAGTTACAAAGGCTAGTTGGTATCTATCATGATCCACTGAATTCACACATCGCTCACCATAAATCCATGTACATTCATGTCGCCATAGCAACAACAAATTCTCTTTACTACATCTTGGTTTCAAAGATAAACACAGGTTCCTACAGAAAGAATACATACACATAATAACTCAATGAATGGTGAAAAAAATCCCCAATGTGAAAAAAGGTAATCAGTACATCATGTCCAGTCTGTGTATACGCTGCAATGTAATCACTACATCATGTCCAGTCTGTACATACGCTGCAATGTAATCACTACATCATGTCCAGTCTGTGGATACGCTGCAATGTAATCACTACATCATGTCCAGTCTGTGTATACGCTGCAATGTAATCACTACATCATGTCCAGTCTGTACATACACTGCAATGTAATCACTACATCATGTCCAGTCTCTACATGCACTGCAATGTAATCACTACATCATGTCCAGTCTCTACATACACTGCAATGTAATCACTACATCATGTCCAGTCTCTACATACACTGCAATGTTATCACTACATCATGTCCAGTCTCTATATACACTGCAATGTAATCACTACATCATGTCCAGTCTCTACATGCACAGCAATGTAATCACTACATCATGTCCAGTCTGTATATACGCTGCAATGTAATCACTACATCATGTCCAGTCTCTACATACACTGCAATGTAATCACTACATCATGTCCAGTCTGTATATACACTGCAATGTAATCACTACATCATGTCCAGTCTCTACATACACTGCAATGTAATCACTACATCATGTCCAGTCTCTACATACACTGCAATGTAATCACTACATCATGTCCAGTCTCTACATATATATCATAATAAATATATATCAAAAATAAATAAATAGCCATTTGTAAGCTACATGGCCAGTGAACATACATACTGGAAATTATTACATATATACCATTGTGTACGTTGATGTACAGTCAAAAATAAAGCCAGCATTTTCACTTTTAGCTATGCAAATGAAATTAATTGAGATAAAATAGATCCTACAACAAAACCAATCCCTGATGAAAATAAGCAAATAAATTCATTTTGTTTTTAAGTACATATGTCTCTTTTAGGTTGTGACAGACTTTTTGAAATTTTTTTTTTTGGTTCATAAAGTACTTCTGCCTTTTTTTTGACCATCGCAAGTTCTGAAGTATCAAATAACTATGCAAATTAGTTGATTACCTATCAAATAACTATGCAAATTAGTTTCACAGCAAACAAGTAAACAACACTTCAACTACTTTCTGTATGTAAACATAATCGATCTTGATGTTTACTAATATATCAAAGGTATCTGGTATTTTAAACGTTTCCATTGGATAATTATACACTTCTATCAAACATTTTAAAGTAAATTCACTACTGTACAGGTAGGTCATTTTAAACTAATATCTGACCAGGAAAAGCAAGATTCGCTAAATTCGCTGTCGTCACGCATCTGCAGCTTTACACAGCACAGTTACACAGATTTGTGTCAGCTGCCAGCAAACCGGATGTGAATGCCAACGCTATTGATAGTGATTAGAAAATGAAGGATAGAATAATGAAACTATTAATTCTACTAGACAAGTAAGTGTACCTTCCAGTCGGTTTTCAAAAGATTTGGCGAGCTAATTTAGAAATATGCTTATTCTCTTGCAAACATTGACGAACTTACTTTTTACAGCATAAACAGCAAATTTGCATAACAATAGAACAGCGTCAATATGTTACTAGCTGATGTTGGGTGACCTAAATCACTAACACAGTGATGTTTGTCCTTTTCTGAATTATGAAGTTTGGTGTACATAATTTTATGTAATAATAACAGAACCCCACAGCCTGACAATGGATGGTAGGGCATGTATACACAAGCTATTTTCACTTGTGATTCAGTTTATTCTGATGAAATCACTCATGAAAATAACTTCTGTATGCCCTACCATCCATTTCGAGGCCGTGGGGTTCTGTTATATTAATATCAAAACTGAATATATACCCATTTGACAGCTATATGGTACATGGCCAGTGAACTATATATACTGGTAATTATGTAACCTAAGTTACAACCTACCAAATAATGGTGTTTGCTGAGTTACAACCTACCTAAATATTGTCATCATGTCTCTCATAGTAAAAATATAATGACAACGTTCTGCTGTTGGTAAAAACATGGTCCTCATCTTGTCCTGTACTTCAATTGTTACCTTGACAATCACAGACAGTAGTTCCCTTAATTGCTCCTCTTCTTTGAACTCAGAATGAAGTATCTGATTGTCATGACAATGGATAAAATTGACAGTAAACAAAGAGCAGTCTACATTTGTACCATAGAGATATAATGATAACAATTGTGAGAGAACTAAAATGATGAAATGAATGCTCCTCAATTTTGGCTTCATTCCTTAGTAATGAATATATCTACTCACAAAGTCAAAGATGTCTACTCAAAGAGTCAAAATGTTTCTTGGAAGTGAATCACATCACATCAATATCATTAGCAGTGTACACAATAGCCCATTGTAGTACACCCCTGACATCAGTATCATCAGGGGTGTACACAATAGCCCATTGTAGTACACCCCTGACATCAGTATCATCAGCAGTGTACACAATAGCCCATTGTAGTACACCCCTGACATCAGTATCATCAGCAGTGTACACAATAGCCCATTGTAGTACACCCCTGACATCAATATCATCAGCAGTGTACACAATAGCCCATTGTAGTACACTCCTGACATCAGTATCATCAGCAGTGTACACAATAGCCCATTGTAGTACACCCCTGACATCAGCATCATCAGCGGTGTACACAATAGCCCATTGTAGTACACTCTTGACATTACACGACAAGTGAGCTAGACCATCATGCAATGCGATTTGTATGCTCGCAGATACCTTCAGAAGACACCATCTTAAATCTCATATCTTCCCTATATCTACATGCAATGCTTAGAAGCGTAGCAGAGGGCGGAAGTTCACAACAAGTCATTTCTGGAAATCGAAATTCTGCTATTTTTAGTACTTTTTGAATTTTTTTCCTACGACATTTCTATCGTATACCACAGTAATATTAATAAAATGCCATTTTTGGGCAAATTCAGGTGTTTTTTCGATTCTCTTAATTCATAAACTTATGATGTTGTCGGAAAAGCCACTACATGTGACAATCAGCTGAAATGAAAACAAACTACGCTTGCACATTTGTATTTGTGCATTTATTGTCATTTTTAGACTAATTTTCCTGAAAATTCACAAATTTTTGGATTTTTGTCACATTTTAAAGTTGTCTGTCTCTACGTTTTTCAAAATTCATGAACGAAGGATTGTAGTACGTGTGAATACGAATCGAATGATATACTGGGTGCCTAGGCATGTAGTGAATTCCTTGACGGAGATAGGATTTGAACGTAGTCCTGCAGTCACATAGAATTTTCGAAAATGTTATGTCACCATGTATGACAACTATGGGACAGCAGCAGGTTCGTAAATCGTCAACAGGTATGTTCTATACAAAGCATTTATCCCCAAAAATCGGTGAATTATGTGATGTAACAAACTATGGCTTTCGAGAGAAAATAAATTCGTAACCGTGAATAAATGTTTGTGTAGTTTTATTAATTGTAAATATGAGACAGTAAGCAGCAGGGTTGTAAATCTTTATCTGTGTTTTCTATGGACAATCGGTGCCGCGGTGGTGCACATGGACGGCGTAACGCGTATCACGCTAGGCACAACATATAGTCAAGTTACGTGTACACCGCATATGCTTGTAATGCTGTCACTCGGTAAATTGTATCATGTACTAATATTATATTCTGGCCTTTGAGTGAGAAATGAGACAAATAAAATTTATAACTGTAAGTAAATGTAATGTATTTGTACTACTAGTATATTGATTGCGATTGTGGGATGGCTGGGTTGTAAATCCTTAAGTGACTTGCACGGTGCATAAGCCATCCCCGGACGCCATGCGCCATCATCACACATGCCGCGTGTTTTGTACAGTAGTGTAAACACATCGGTAATTACGCTCTAACTTTCGAGCAATCAACCCGGAGAAATGAAATTCAGCCAATACAATTATAACTGTGAATAGATGTTTGTACTTTTAATAGTCTAAACTGTGATTTTGATACGACAGGGTCGCAAACCACAGTAAGTAAACGGTGTATGCCCGGACGCTATGCAGAGAGTAGTCTATCAGCTAGCCCTCGGATGTTCTTCCGATAAAATACGACACACAGCCTGAACAACGCTATCGAGGATGGAACATCCGAGGTCTAGCGAATGTCATCAGGATATAAATAACTGCCAATCAGAGAACCGTATTAGCGACAAGCACAAACAGAGGACAATAGCTAAATTTTCATGCATATTCATCTTAAGGAGGGGCTTGTAAAAATAACCACCAATGCGTTAACTAAAATGTGTGAATGACAACGTCTACACACTCATCAAACACAATTACCATAAACTGATAAGACATAGTAATGACATAAATGTGTTTGTCAACACCTGCATGCAGAGATTGAATATATTAAAAGTATATATATGCATATATGGCCCAACCCACCGCTTATCGTAATCTCAATGGAATGTCCGGTCTGAAAATGACATTCGCTAGACTGTTCGGGCAAGCCCTCACATGCGAACTTCGTTCGCTTATAGTTATAGCATTGAAGAAAGCCCGAACGTCTAGCAGCAAGACTATGCAGAGAGCAGATAAACTTAGATCCACGTACGCTACGCTATTACGAGCATGCACCACCGCTCCGTAAATTATGTGTGCTAAACCCTGGCTTTTGAGCAAAAAGAAAGAGACAAATAAATTCAGGACTGAGTAAATTTTATTTCTTTTTAATGATTACTATGGGACAGCAGGGACGACGCGATAGCCATCAGAAATTTTCTTCAAAAGTGACACAACGTAATACATGTGTAGAACCAACAACAACGTGCATATGTGACAGCGCCGCGCCTTTGATCTCCTCGCATACAAATCATACTGCATTTTGGGTAGTCTGACGTGCCGTGCATCAGTATCATGTATGCAGTTGCTGTTAGTAACATTTGACATCATATTTCATCATGAAATGATGGAAAGACATATTGATTATTTTTATTGACAGTAATTTTGTAGAACAAAGAATAAACACCAACAATGACAGACAAGAATTCCATCCCACCCCATCCCCACCCCTAGTAGGAACTGTAGAGTCAAACTTTTGTCACCAGTTGTGCAATACATATCTTACCTTTTCTCTGATACCAGTGGTAGATGATGTTTGTGGAGTCAAGAAATGAGTGTTTAACAATGTCGAAAATATAGTATGGGTTTCAGTTGTACTGCAAAATAAATAATCAACTCACATGGTAAATTTATCAGTTGAAGAAAATCATTACCACTAAACTAGTAAGTTGATGGATGCTATCAATCGATAACCACTACAAAGTTACTAAGTTGCGACAATAAACTAGTGACTTCAGTGAATGAATTCTCATTGAGTTAAGGGTCATTGAATGGTGACTTAAGGAGGAAAGTACATGAACAGGTACTAAATGTGTCAGTGAACAGTCACTGAGCTAGGGAAATCAATGAAAATTACCAAGTTTGCAGAGTCACTGAGCAGTCACTGAGTTTTATAGAGAAGTCAATAATATCTACAAAGGGCAATCAAATATCAGTGTTTTGTTTTCATTCTATCTTAGTGACTATTATTATTCTCCCCTAAGTTGATAACTCTACCAGACGATGTCAAGTTATTGAATAATCCCCCAAGTTGATAACTCTACCAGACGATGTAAAGTTATTGATAATCCCCTAAGTTGATAACTCTACCAGACGATGTCAAGTTATTGAATAATCCCCTAAGTTGATAACTCTACCAGATGATGTAAAGTTATTGAATAATCCCCTAAGTTGATAACTCTACCAGACGATGTCAAGTTATTGAATAATCCCCTAAGTTGATAACTCTACCAGACGATGTCAAGTTAGTGAATAATCCCCTAAGTTGATAACTCTACCAGACGATGTCAAGTTATTGAATAATCCCCTAAGTTGATAACTCTACCAGACGATGTCAAGTTATTGAATAATCCCCTAAGTTGATAACTCTACCAGACGATGTCAAGTTATTGAATAATCCCCTAAGTTGATAACTCTACCAGACGATGTCAAGTTATTGAATAATCCCCTAAGTTGATAACTCTACCAGACGATGTCAAGTTATTGAATAATCCCCTAAGTTGATAACTCTACCAGACGATGTCAAGTTATTGAATAATCCCCTAAGTTGATAACTCTACCAGACGATGTCAAGTTATTGAATAATCCCCTAAGTTGATAACTCTACCAGACGATGTAAAGTTATTGAATAATCCCCTAAGTTGATAACTCTACCAGACGATGTAAAGTGATAACTCTACCAGACGATGTAAAGTTATTGAATAATCCCCTAAGTTGATAACTCTACCAGACGATGTCAAGTTATTGAATAATCCCCTAAGTTGATAACTCTACCAGACGATGTAAAGTTATTGAATAATCCCCCAAGTTGATAACTCTACCAGACGATGTCAAGTTAGTGAATAATCCCCTAAGTTGATAACTCTACCAGACGATGTCAAGTTAGTGAATAATCCCCTAAGTTGATAACTCTACCAGACGATGTCAAGTTATTGAATAATCCCCTAAGTTGATAACTCTACCAGACGATGTAAAGTTATTGAATAATCCCCTAAGTTGATAACTCTACCAGACGATGTCAAGTTATTGAATAATCCCCCAAGTTGATAACTCTACCAGACGATGTCAAGTTATTGAATAATCCCCCAAGTTGATAACTCTACCAGACAATGTCAAGTTATTGAATAATCCCCTAAGTTGATAACTCTACCAGACGATGTCAAGTTATTGAATAATCCCCTAAGTTGATAACTCTACCAGACGATGTCAAGTTATTGAATAATCCCCTAAGTTGATAACTCTACCAGACGATGTCAAGTTATTGAATAATCCCCTAAGTTGATAACTCTACCAGACGATGTCAAGTTATTGAATAATCCCCTAAGTTGATAACTCTACCAGACGATGTCAAGTTATTGAATAATCCCCTAAGTTGATAACTCTACCAGACGATGTCAAGTTATTGAATAATCCCCTAAGTTGATAACTCTACCAGACGATGTCAAGTTATTGAATAATCCCCTAAGTTGATAACTCTACCAGACGATGTCAAGTTATTGAATAATCCCCTAAGTTGATAACTCTACCAGACGATGTCAAGTTATTGAATAATCCCCCAAGTTGATAACTCTACCAGACGATGTCAAGTTATTGAGTCAGAGGAGTCAATACAGAGAAAAAACTAAATAACAAAACAAAACAAACTACTGATATGTGGATTATTTACAAGGTATATTACTTTGATATGACCTTACTTTGGGAATGGACATCCTAGCACTGCAAAATGTCTGAGTAAACGTTGGCTTGGTTTGGGTACACTGGCTGATAAGTCAGGATTCAATGTAGTCACATAGGTAACATTCTTAACAGTTCTCCATGCTCTCTTGTCAGGATCATACACACCACCACAGTCAATATGTTGACGTACCATTTCGCAGGCCGACTGACTACCTGATGCATCCACCTTTAATAACAAACAAACAAACATTATGAACATATACGCTATCACAGTCAAGTCTATGTTTGACAAAGAGAAGTGAGATACCCAGGAGAGATGTTAGAGAAAGCAAGTAATAGTTTCTAATTGATACAGTTGAGATATTTGCAGTTGGTTATTTATTCAAATGTATTTCAAACATTTAAAAAAAATGTCTTCATTTTTTTATCTAGAAAGGAAAACTACTTAAAAGTGAGGGCCATATGGACAAAGTACTATTCCTGAATTTACGAATTTAAAGACTTAAAATTTAAAATTTAAATTTGTGAACCTGAAGCTGCTCACCATCACACACAAAATGTAAAATATTCATCCTATCTTATGACAGATTAACCAAGTTTTGGCTGTAGATATCTTTTTTTGGGGGATGATTTGCATTGGGATATACATGATATTGTGTCAAATCAGATCTTTAAAACTAAGTTAAAAAGACATTTTGTAAAAGAGTCTGATAGTGAATTTCTATGTAATACTTACAACTTACAGTCTATCTGTACCTGTATACCAACCTACCCTATAACATTTTAAGCATGTCACTTAAACCAGACATCAAGAAGTTCCATGAATTGGGTGAGATACAAAACTTTAAGACAAGAACAAAATCAAAATGATTTTTTTTTTACAATGTGATTTTAATTATTAAAGCTATAAATTACCTTAGCTAGGTTGAGATCATCAACAAGGCACATGAGTTTCTTATTGCCTTTAGGTACATATGTCCTGCCATGTTTCCATTCCAATCTCTCCTCTAGTCTCTGCCACAGTAGTCTAGCTGTAGTAAATCTATACAGTATGGACAAAATTCAAATTATAGTCTGACTGCCTGCCTGTCCATCCATCCATCCATCCATCCGTCCATCCATCCATCCATCTGTATGTCTGTCTGTCTGTCTGTCTGTCTGTCTGTCTGTCTGTCTGTCTGTCAGTCTCTGCCAGAGCAGTCTAGCTGTAGTAAATTTATATACTACTATTATACTAATAGAGTAACAAGTACAACAATCAAAATTCAAATATAACTGTCTGCTATAAAAACTGTTAGAACCTATATTGGTAGTAAGAGCTAACAATTCAGTCTCTTCCTCTCCATTGCTATCACAATGTGCATGTCATGTACATCTATGTGATATACACTTTAACCCCTCCCCTCAACTATTACCCTCCCCTCAATACACATCTACATCTATTTAGTATCCACACTAACCTGTTGGCATGTACAGTTAATGCTAATACTTCAGCTACTTCACCAGAGCAGACAGTCCTTATTCTGTCATTGACAATGGCTGTCTTACCGCATCCATTCTCACCAACTAACATAACAGGTTTACCAGCATCACTTAACAATCCTAGCAAGTAGGACAGTTGCTGTTGATAAAATCAAAGATTCCAATACTAGTTGATTGCAAGACAGCTATAGATACTGGATAAAGAGTTAGAGTTGGGATTGCCAGACAGCTATAGATACTGGATAAAGAGTTAGAGTTGGGATTGCCAGACAGCTATAGATACTGGATAAAGAGTTAGAGTTGGGATTGCCAGACAGCTATAGATACTGGATAAAGAGTTAGAGTTGGGATTGCAAGACAGCTATAGATACTGGATAAAGAGTTAGAGTTGGGATTGCCAGACAGCTATAGATACTGGATAAAGAGTTAGAGTTGGGATTGCCAGACAGCTATAGATACTGGATAAAGAGTTAGAGTTGGGATTGCCAGACAGCTATAGATACTGGATAAAGAGTTAGAGTTGGGATTGCCAGACAGCTATAGATACTGGATAAAGAGTTAGAGTTGGGATTGCAAGACAGCTATAGATACTGGATAAAGAGTTAGAGTTGGGATTGCAAGACAGCTATAGATACTGGATAAAGAGTTAGAGTCGGGATTGCCAGACAGCTATAGATACTGGATAAAGAGTTAGAGTTGGGATTGCAAGACAGCTATAGATACTGGATAAAGAGTTAGAGTTGGGATTGCAAGACAGCTATAGATACTGGATAAAGAGTTAGAGTTGGGATTGCCAGACAGCTATAGATACTGGATAAAGAGTTAGAGTTGGGATTGCCAGACAGCTATAGATACTGGATAAAGAGTTAGAGTTGGGATTGCCAGACAGCTATAGATACTGGATAAAGAGTTAGAGTTGGGATTGCCAGACAGCTATAGATACTGGATAAAGAGTTAGAGTTGGGATTGCCAGACAGCTATAGATACTGGATACTTCCCGTCGAAGATTTTTTGTGTCAGTATTCATCTATCAATGATGCCAATCGATTAATAAAAAATTACGACCAAGGTACATTAATGGCCAAATCCGACCTTGCAGACGCAATTAGACATATTCTGGTAAGACAAGAAGACTGGGAACTATTAGGTTCATCTTGGTACTACATAGACCCAGTCACTGACAAGCTGCAACTTAGTTATATGTTCAGACCCAGTCACTGACAAGCTACAACTTAGTTATATGTTCATCTTGGTACTACACAGACCCAGTCACTGACAAGCTACAACTTAGTTATATGTTCATCTTGGTACTACACAGACCCAGTCACTGACAAGCTACAACTTAGTTATATGTTCATCTTGGTACTACACAGACCCAGTCACTGACAAGCTACAACTTAGTTATATGTTCACTGACAAGCTACAACTTAGTTATATGTTTAATATGTTTCTTCCTTTTGGTTTGCATAGTTCTCCCACTTTATATAACGAATTCACGGACAGTTTGCACTTTGCAATTCAGCAGAAAGGCATTGAAGCACTCCTCTCCATTACCTAGATGACTTTTTCACATGGGGTCCTCCACACATGAATATCTGCAAAGTTAACCTTCAGACAATATTACAAGTGTCAGCAAACCCAAGGGATTCGTGATCAACAATAGAAAAACCATTCACCCTACACCTGTCATCGAATTCTTAGGCATCATTCTAGATGGTATAAAAATGGAAGCATGAATTTCAGAGCAACGCCTTTATGAAACATTGTGTGAGCTTCATCAATGGGTCGAGCATAAAATCTCATCTAAACGTGATGTTCTTTCACTGATAGGAAAACTAAGCTTCATTTCTAGAGTATGTAGGCCCGGTCGGATCTTCCTTTGACGTCCAATAGAACTTTCAAAATGTGGTAAACACCTGCACTACAGACTGAAAATATCAAACTCTTATAAAAATAAGATCAAATGGTGGCTAGAATATTTACCATCATGGAATGGCGTCTCATTATTCTACGATGACCAGGTCCACATACAATGACCTGCAATTGTGGACTGACGCATGCGGCAAGGGTTACAGAGCTTACTTCGATGGACATTGGTTTCAAGGGAAATTTTCCAAGAAACAGCTGAATATGCAAATCACGTGGAAGGAATTGCTCGTGAGAGTGATTGCAGCTGCCACCTGCCACCTTATTTAAACTTCAGAGAGTACAGTTTCTGTGCAACAATGCAGCGATTGTTGCGGTCCTAACCAGTGGTACATCAAAAAATAAAGTAATTATATGCCTAGTCCATAAATTGTTCTTTATCTGCCAAAATGTAACTTCAAGTGCTCAGCCAGACATGTTCCTGGAGTAAAAAACATAATTGCCGATGGCGATGCCTTATCTCGCTCTGATTTCACTCGTTTCCGTTCTCTGGTACTAAACACAGATAGATTTCACACTGACCATGTCGAGGTATCCAGTGATGACTGACTTGGTATTACATTTTAATAACTTTGTTACTTATCTTTGCTTGTTCTGGAAGTCGAAGCACAGAGACTGGTAATAAATGGAATCAAGGCGTCTACAAGACATTCATATAGTGCTGGTCAACTCTTAATCCTTCAGTTTTGTAATGACTATTCTATGGAACCTTTGCCAGCTAGTGAACATACATTAATTTGTTTGGTTTCATATCTGTACAAATTTCACTCAAAATCCTAGAAGCACGGAACTATTTCCTGTTATTTATCAGCGATTCGTTCTCTCCATATTGACAGTGTAGGACCCCTATACAGCCAACTTAACAAAGAAAATTAAGATGGTCCAAAGACGCGCAGCGCGGTTTACACTTCAACGGTATAGGAACACTTCAAGTGTTGGTCAAATGCTTTCTGAACTAGAGTGGAAAAGACTAGTTGTATTGCCAGTCTTATGATGTTCCATAAGATTCATAATCATCTTGTCGACATTGATATACCATTTCAACGAAAACAACGTGTACATCCCTCACATTCTGAGAACACACTAGCCTATCACATATAATCTTCGAAATACGATTATCACTTGTATTCTTTCTATCCACGCACATGCAGAGTCTGGAATCAGCTCCCTGAAGATTATGTACACAAAACAACTCCTGATGCATTCAAAAATGCCATCAGTGCCACTAAAGTTTAGCTGTATTTATGTATTTGTACTTATTGTTCATTTAATTGCACATGCCAGGCGTATGTTACATTTCCAGGGTCTGAGCCTTCATTTATGAAGTTGATCCTTATAATGAAAGAAGGTAATGGAAGAAGAATGGTTTTGGCAATCCACTTAAAGGTAAACTGCAGTTAAAGAAGGCCCTCAGTGCAGTCAAATTAGAACAAGGTGTATATACAACTCAGAAGTTACCCATAACTTTAGATATTCCCCAATTAATGACACCATTGATTGACCTCAATTTTCATAACGCCATGATCATATGGTCACCAATGACACTAGCACATTTCGCCTTTCTCCGCTGTAAAGAGTTTACTGTCCCTGCACCGTCGGACTTCGATGGAAAGTTGAACATTGTCGTCGGTGACGTAACCATAACCAGGCAACCTTCTTTTTTGTATAACGTTTTGCTCTCACACAGAGTGCGCATAGGTAGATTTTGTATAACGTTTTGCTCTCACACAGAGTGCGCATAGGTAGATTTTGTATAATGTTTTGCTCTCACACAGAGTGCGCATAGGTAGATTTTCAATTTGCGAATTTGTAAATATTTCAGTCTTTTCGAATTGAATTTTCCTTGTAACATTTGTAGGTTTACGTGTTCTTAAAATAATAATTTTTGATACTTCACTACATCTTTCGGGAAGGTTGGCCCAACAAGTAATCAAATTAAAAGCTAGCCTGCACTGTGGCCCAATCTATAACATTTGTGTGTTGCTGCTTTGTTAATGCAACAGCATACAAAATGTATGTCAGTTTCCCTTGGACCTGTGGGTCACCCTGACACAAACTGCTTTCATAGAGGCTTTACCCTCTGGAAACAGTCTGTGTTGGGGGGGGGGGGACCCACAGTCCTTTGAGGAAACAGATGTATGCTGTTGCATGAGTAAGTGTACATTCAGAAGAAGTCAAACAAAGGATTGAAGGCTCACTAGCATACCATATAACAAAACATTGATAACTATCAACATATAACACTTATATAACACAGGCTATGATTGGGTTTTAAGGAATTATCACTACTCTGATCACGCAACAACACTTGTGAACCTAAATCAAACAGACTTAGATATGTTGTGTCTGCTTGTTGGACATGGAACATGCCTACAACAATAAAGGATGGGTCGGGTATGGGGGATCGTATCACGAAGAAAATGGATATGCACATGTATGTCATAGAACACTGTCCTAATACCAACTTTGAATGAGATCTGTTCAAGCATGTCTGAGTTATGGCTTTGGACATGGAAAATTCGCAAACAAAATGGCTGCCAGGCGGCCATATTGGATCGTATCACGATGAAAATGGATATGCACATATATGTCATAGAACACTGTCCTAATACCAACTTTGAATGAGATCTGTTCAAGCATGTCTGAGTTATGGCTTTGGACATGGAAAATTCACAAACAAAATGGCTGCTAGGTGGCCATATTGGATCGTATCATGACAACAATGAATATACACATGTATGTCACAGAACACTGTCCTAATACCAACTTTGAATGAGATCTGTTCAAGCATGTCTGAGTTATGGCTTTAGACAGGGAAAATTTGCAAACAAAATGGCTGCCAGGTGGTCATATTGGATCGTATCATGAAACAAATTGACGTGCATATGTATGCTATTGTATGTTGCCCCTGTACCAAGTTTGAAAAAAATCGGTCCAGGCATCTCCAAGAAACGGCTGCGGACAGACGGAACCCAATCCATAAGTCCCCGTCCCGGACATTTAATGGGCAAGTATAAAACACTTACTTCAACTGAGACTGTGTGGACAAAACCATCATCAGGGATGCCTTCATGGGGAGGCATACTATAAACCGGAACAGCATCTTGCCAATGAATAAACTCATTAGTTTCACTGTCAATCAAATAGTCCCACACCTAGTAGTACATAAAAGAAAAAAGATAGCTTTAGGATAGAAAAAATAGTCTCCAAAATATATATTCTCTTATTCTCATTCTCTCTCTCTCTCTCTCTCATTCTCTCTCTCTCTCTCTCTCATTCTCTCTCTCTCTCTCTCTCTCTCTCTCTCTCTCTCTCTCTCTCTCTCTCTCTCTCTCTCTCTCTCTCTCTCTCTCTCTCTCTCTCTCTCTCTCTCTCTCTCTCTCTCTCTCTCTCTCTCTCTCTCTCTCTCTCTCTCTCTCTCTCTCTCTCTCTCTCTCTCTCTCTCTCTCTCTATCCTACCTCCCCTTCTTCTGGGTAATCTACTCGTTTATGCCAATGATTTCTCCACCAATGACTGAATGGTGATCGGTATCTTTCTTCCAGTGTGCCTCCAAAAGCCCAGATACATGCAAAGTTGAAATATCTTTCATACTGCAAGTCATCTAAATCACTCTGTTGTGAAATCAAAGCCTGAAAAGGTCAAAGGTGACGTGTAAGATTCTCAATGATGATATGTATGCATGTGTTAGGAAAATATACTCTTTCACTTTTTATAGAATTCCAGGAATGTCAAAAATGCAATTGACTCTGTGGTGGAAATGGCATATAGATAAGTAGGTAATATTTGAAGAAAACAACATAACATTTGATTTTAACTTTGCCACCACAAAACCTGTGACATTCTTTCAGAATCTTGTAAATAGAATGAATGAATACTGTTACAGTAGGATCTGAGCTTGTACTGTTCCCATGGTAATATCAATGTTACTCTACTTTGTTTCCATGTACTGTCAGTATTATTCTGTGTTACCATGGTAATGTCAATATCACTCTTTGTTTCCATGGTATTGTTATGATATACAAGCTGTCATACCTCCATCAGAGAGCATAGTGTAGAAACTAGATTCATATCACAAGTATGAATGACTCTCTTCATCCTGGGTTGTGATGATTTACCCATTATTGCAGGCTGAGTACAACTACCAAGGAAGTCTAGACATGGTTCTACATACAACTCCATCAATGTATGTAGTATATCCTGTTCACTGTCTGGACGGGTTGCTAACCATCTAGCAACAATCAGCTGCCAACCAACATCAGATTTATCCATTGATAAAATTCCAACTTTGGAAAGCACAGCAGGACTGACATGGGCCAATGATTCCATCTAGAACATAAACATGATATTACATTATGCTAAGACAATCCAATACATCTAAGATAGTTGCCTGGGTTACAATCTTAGTCATAAACAGTAGACCAGTGTGCAAACAATAGAATCAGGTGAAACAGAGTTTCACATTTGGTGTTTCTTTGCAATGGCCAAAGATTGATGTGACATGAAATCATGAAATGAGTCTCCAGTACTAACAGTTGATGAAAATACATATACTTCCTGGAGTGGTGTTCTCCTTTAATTAATCTTTATTGTGCAATATTATAAGCATAAGTCGTGTACCAGTATCTTACCTCCCATAAAACTCTGACGGAATCTGACAATCTTATTCTCTCATTGTTTCCCATGACAACCACATCATTATTACTGCGATTGAAGACTGACCCTAACACTTCCATTTGTTGAGAATCAACCTATGTAGAAACAAAATAAGATTGTGAGTTCATTCATTAAATAGAAAACATTGAATTGAGGGGGGGGGGGGGAGGGTAATTCGCATTTGATAGGGTGGTATTGTAATGGAGATATTTGACTGACAATAAAAAGATAACTTTATAGAAATAGGTTGTCCAATCATAATGACATTTTCCTACATAAGTGATATATATATATAAATATATATATATATTTATAATATACCTAGTGGTAATGCTGTGCAATGATTTGCTAGAATCCGTCAAGTGATAGGAAAATAGAATGACTATTTCCCTAGGGAAATAGTTCCATCAACTTTTACATGGTCATGTGACCACCGCACGTTCACAGCAGGTCAAAATGGCAGCTTCTGACGGTGTCGTCTGCCACCTCGAGTTCACAGCATGAGGTATATTATAAAACACATATTGCCTGGCCTATATTTGGGCTATAGCACCCGTTCATTACCCCCTCGTGACTGTGGGTTACCAGAATCACATGCTATTTCCCTCGGCCTTTGGCCTCAGGAAATAGCATGTGATTCTGGTAACTCACAGTCCCTCGGGTGTAATAAACGGGTGCTATAGCCCTCATGGCCAGGCAATATGTGTTCAATATTCATTATAAAGCTACATTGAAAATCTTTCAATTCAGTGCAAATCTTATAACCAGTATTGACTTCCTTTGAAAGTTACACTTTAATTCAGATAGTTTGGTGCAATGGTTGTTACTTTGTATGGCTATCAAATACTAGACTAAAATACAAGTCTTCCTAGAAGACACAATCCCCCCAACCCCACCATGTAGTTTACTTGTGTATGACTAAAATGAACACCATTAAGTGCATGTGTTATGTAAGAAAATAACTGATTTTTGTTTGTTAAGTGACCCTGAATGTTAAGATTATGATAAAAGGTCAATGTTGTAATAAAAAACTCACATCTAATTATGTATGGATAGGCATTTCAATGAAGTCTCTAAACAGTTTGTGAATTATGCAATAAGTATTGATTTTTAACAAAAAAATGGCCGCCACTCAGTAAAAATTGACATGATCTCCAAGAATAACTATTGATCAAGTATACCCCTGGAAGTTTTATTTGTGAACATGATTTAAAAGAAATGGAATACAAATGAACACCATTGTTTGCATGTGATATGCATGAAATTAATGGATTTTTGAAAATTGACCCTGAAGGTCAAGGTCAATGTCAAAGGTCAAGTTACCATAAGATAGCTTGTATTTGATAATATAGAGACAGACATTTGAATGAATTTCTATGTATTATAGTTTTTGAGTTATATGGAAATTATACACTTAGAAATCCAAATATGGCTGCCATTTGTTCAAATTTGCATAAATTGTTTTGCAAAACAAGTGATGTGCACATGTACCACATGATACTAGTATTTAATCTACATGTATGGTGTTAATGAAGTTGCAAGTTACAGTAGCCTCCCCTTTGAAAGGTTAATTAGGTAATTAGTGTGGCAATCATATTAAATGTCACTAGTTAATTGATAGTGACTTACCTCACCATCCATGTGTACAACTTTAACCAATGGTTTACTATGGATGAAATCCATATTGGTCTGTAGACAGTGTTTTCTAATCAATGTCTGAAACAATCCATCCTTCCATTCCCTGAAACCAATAGTATTCAGTTTAATCATTTATACTATACCTTACTAAGCACAAAGTCTTGTACATATCAACACATACACACACACACGCACGCACGCACGCACGCACGCGCGCACACACACACACACACACACACACACACACAAATTTAAACTCAGAGCAATTAATGATTTGTGCCCAAAATGTTAACTTTTCAAAAACTTTGACTGTGAACATATACTTCACTATGTCTTTACTCTAGTCCAATCCTAACAACACTTTTCAGGTTTTAAAACACAAATTTAAGACACACAAACACAGTCAGATAAACAGACAGATGGGCCAACTCACACACACAGTCAATGTATCTATGTATAAAAACTTACTTGGTGGATGGGTCAATATATCCTAAGAGCTGCTGTGATTCTACTGCCCTTGTAAATACTCTCTGTACATTCACCACTTTGCCCATTTCTCTTTGTGCTCCAACATATGTATTGATACATTCACTCTTGCCACACCCAGCTGGTCCTACTACCAATACCTATAGATATAGTCAAAGAGTCAAATTATCTCTTTGTATATGTTTGAAACTGTTCAATAGTGTACTGTGTGACTTGTTGTGCCTAGTGATCAAATCGTCTCATTCTAAATGTTGGCTCATTATTTTGTATTATACAGCATCTAGGTTGGTACTACTAGTATTTTGAAATAAGCTAAAGAATGGTTCAAGTGCACACTACTCAGTCTAAAGAATGGTTCAAGTGTACACTACTGAGTCTAAAGAATGGTTCAAGTGTACACTACTCAGTCTAAAGAATGGTTCAAGTGTACACTACTCAGTCTAAAGAATGGTTCAAGTGTACACTACTCAGTCTAAAGAATGGTTCAAGTGTACACTACTCAGTCTAAAGAATGGTTCAAGTGTACACTACTGAGTCTAAAGAATGGTTCAAGTGTACACTACTGAGTCTAAAGAATGGTTCAAGTGTACACTACTGAGTCTAAAGAATGGTTCAAGTGTACACTACTCAGTCTAAAGAATGGTTCAAGTGTACACTACTCAGTCTAAAGAATGGTTCAAGTGTACACTACTCAGTCTAAAGAATGGTTCAAGTGTACACTACTCAGTCTAAAGAATGGTTCAAGTGTACACTACTCAGTCTAAAGAACAGTTCAAGTGTACACTACTCAGTCTAAAGAATGGTTCAAGTGTACACTACTCAGTCTAAAGAATGGTTCAAGTGTACACTACTCAGTCTAAAGAACGGTTCAAGTGTACACTACTCAGTCTAAAGAATGGTTCAAGTGTACACTACTGAGTCTAAAGAATGGTTCAAGTGTACACTACTGAGTCTAAAGAATGGTTCAAGTGTACACTACTGAGTCTAAAGAATGGTTCAAGTGTACACTACTGAGTCTAAAGAATGGTTCAAGTGTACACTACTCAGTCTAAAGAATGGTTCAAGTGTACACTACTGAGTCTAAAGAACAGTTCAAGTGTACACTACTCAGTCTAAAGAATGGTTCAAGTGTACACTACTGAGTCTAAAGAATGGTTCAAGTGTACACTACTGAGTCTAAAGAATGGTTCAAGTGTACACTACTGAGTCTAAAGAATGGTTCAAGTGTACACTACTGAGTCTAAAGAATGGTTCAAGTGTACACTACTCAGTCTAAAGAATGGTTCAAGTGTACACTACTCAGTCTAAAGAATGGTTCAAGTGTACACTACTCAGTCTAAAGAATGGTTCAAGTGTACACTACTCAGTCTAAAGAACAGTTCAAGTGTACACTACTCAGTCTAAAGAATGGTTCAAGTGTACACTACTCAGTCTAAAGAATGGTTCAAGTGTACACTACTCAGTCTAAAGAATGGTTCAAGTGTACACTACTCAGTCTAAAGAATGGTTCAAGTGTACACTACTCAGTCTAAAGAATGGTTCAAGTGTACACTACTCAGTCTAAAGAATGGTTCAAGTGTACACTACTGAGTCTAAAGAACGGTTCAAGTGTACACTACTCAAAGTCAAACCCAAAATATGGCCAAAAGGGGTTTTCTCAAAAGATGTCCAATCATGCTATCTTTGGTGAGTTGTCATACAGTGGTGAGTAACAGTTGTTGGTGCTATAACTCTGATGCTATAAAGCTGCCATTAACATTGTATATTTTAAAGGTCCCATGTCAGATCATGATTAAAATTTGAGTGAGGAAAATAATTGTCAGAAAAGGTTGGTCCAGAACTAAAGAGAGAATAATTCTAACTAATTCTTATAGTGCCATTGATAAAGAGAGCACTAATGCAAGAGCATGGGAGTGAAACATGTGCCTTTTTAAAAGTTTTAATTAAGGTTTGATGTGGTTTGAGAACACATTATTTTGTAAAGTTGGTTATCCTGACAATAAAATAACTTTGACATAATAACTTAAAGTTTACTACCATGTCCATTACGGGGAAATAACATTTTGAAGCAGATATAAATATGATAACAAAGTATGCGATACTTACACACTGGTGAGTGTTTGTCAGTAAGGCAAATTGTGATACTCTAGCTTGGAATACCATGCCAGGCATTAGTGTCAATTCAGCAGTTGCTACGGCAATAGCTTCATTAATATCCTGCAATGGTTGTTTGTCATGTGTTCCTGATGGTGTAAATGCATGAGTTGTAGATGCAGCATTCAAATTCACCACTGGAGTGTTCAGTTTCATTTCACCTATGGTACAATAGACAATAACATACTTTCAAACATATTACATTGATATCAGATGTTGATAATAATAATAGTAGTAGTAGCACACATTTTTAGAGCATGTTTCACAATGAATATTGTCATTACAGCACTGTTCAGTTATTACCCCTGGCACAATTTATCTATATTGGCACAACATACAATTTATTGTATCTTTAGTAAGCACATAGGATTAAAGCATTCACATTGCAACTTCTACAACCTACCAGGTCCCTAATTATACAGCTGAATTTACTGGGACACAATTGTAGCAGTGTCCATGACATATTATACAGCTGCGTTTACTGGGACACAGTTGTAGCAGTGTCCATGTCCTATATACAGATGGGTTTACTGGGACACAGTTGTAGCAGTGTCCATTACCTATATACAGATGGGTTTACTGGGACACAGTTGTAGCAGTGCGCATGACCTATATACAGCTGAGTTTACTGGGACACAGTTGTAGCAGTGCGCATGACCTATATACAGATGGGTTTACTGGGACACAGTTGTAGCAGTGCCCATGACCTATATACAGCTGGGTTTACTGGGACACAGTTGTAGCAGTGCCCATGACCTATATACAGATGGGTTTACTGGGACACAGTTGTAGCAGTGCGTATGACCTATATACAGATGGATTTTAATACTGGGACACAGTTGTAGCAGTGCGCATGACCTATATGCAGCTGAGTTTACTGGGACACAGTTGTAGCAGTGCCCATGACCTTAAACTAATGTATTCAGAAACAAATGACAGCAGTTAGGTTACAACTTGCAGATTCAGAATTGACTACTCTTAAACCATTCAATCATGATTGATTGTACACTCCACAGATACAGGTACACTTACTGTGTGCATCTGTCGATCCTGTCTGTACCACAACCAAAGTCTAAAGGTACACTTACTTCTGTGTGCCTCTGTCCTGTCTGTGCCACCACCAAAGTCTAATGGTACATCCACAGTAGGAAACAAATCTTGTAAAATTCTGATAAAGACATCAGCATCATGACCATGTAATTTAGGCATTGTACTATCCCGTAATGCCAACACTAGGGCTTCATGCTCTAAGTTCTTCTCATCTCTTGGAATGTTTACTTCAGTTACTATGGTAACAAAAATATATAGTGGGTTATACTGTCTGTTCGAGGGAATCTATTAATTTGTATGCCAACATCATTGATACAAATCACATTTGTGCTATATAAACTGGTGACCAATATTAGCAATTATATTATAGCATTACCAATTCCAGTGCATTTTGTGACGTCATCGCTGTACATTATTACTGATAATGTACTCCGTTATTGGGCATCGCGGCCCCGGAACGAGCATAACAATACAAGCTTATGTCCGTAAGGCAATAAAGGTGTGGATATTTAAGAACAGGGAACTTATGGGGTAAACACCATAAGAATTTTTTTTAAAAAGATTGAAATTAAAATGAAACAAATTTGTGTTCACAGCAGTTCATTGAAGTGTATATGTGTGTGTACGTGTACGTACGTGTGTCGCTATGATTAGTATTCAGTTTCCGGGCCGAACATGGCAGACGATGTTCAGCGCTGTGTATATTATACGTTGTTTTGCGTTTCTCGGTCTACAAATTCACTGGAATTGGCAAAACTATAAAATAATAACAATAATGTACGCCCTCCCAGTCCATAATGGACTCAAACAAACTTTGCACTCTATAATGAACTCGGCTGTCGCCTTGCCCATTATGTCGTTCAAAGTTTGCTTTCGTCCATTATGGGCTGGGAGGGCGTACATTATTGTTTAAATAAACTTAGTAAGTCATTTTTACCTCCTGTAAGGGGATGCTATGTTATGCTTTTGTCTGTGTCCGAGTGTGTGTGTGTGTGTGTGTGAGAGAGAGAGAGAGAGTGTGTGTGTGTGTGTGTATGTGTGTGTGTGTGTGTGTGTATGTATGTATGTATGTATGTATGTATGTATGTATGTGTGTGTGTATGTATGTGTGTGTGTGTGTGTTTTTGTTTGTCTGTGGAAATGATATCTCAAATTCTACTCCATCGATTCTTATGAAACTTACTACACAAGTGCCATATGCTAATCACAAGAACTGTTTAGATTTTTGGTAAACAGCCAATGAATAGCTCTAAGTAATTAAGCTATATCTTAACAATGCACACTTCACATTCAACATAATTTGGTACATGCATTAACCATAAGAAAGGGCATATGTTGTATGCAGTTTGTTCATGTAACTTAGTTGTTTATTAATAATTTGCATAATTAATAATTTGCAGTAATTAAGCTATATCGTAAGAATCCCCACTTCAAATTCCACAACATTTGGTATATACATTAACCATAACAAAGCACACATATTGATGTAGTTTTAAGTTTTAATGTGTAATTTGCATAATTAATTATTTTCAGTAATTAAGCTATATCTAGAGAATGCACAGTTCAAATTCCACAAAATTTAGTACATACATTAATTGCAAATGTATTTAATATAAGGTTATACATAACATTTTCAATAAGCCTGAACATTTCACTCCTCCTTGCATCTACCTTACAAACTCTCACTTTTACAGACATATCAGAGATGCTTCAAATATTCTCACAGCAACTGTCAGGGGATGTATGTCATCACCAGATCATTAAGTAAGGACAGCACAGGAAATTGTCAGAATGCTTGCAACTACTCGGTCAAATAGAACTGCGGTCACCTGGACATCCAATGATATTAAGACTAACTAACTGATAATTATGCATAATTTTACCATTTAGGCATTCGTGGCAGTCACTGTACTCAGCACACACTTTTCCTACCACCAAAGGAATCCTTTGATTCTAAACAGCCACCCCAGTTTTGTGCAGTCTAAACTGACATCATATCATACTTTTCTTTTATTGATATTTCGCATTCCTTACAAGCAGACGGCGAACAGCTGTATCACACATCTAACATCACTGACTGCTTTACTCAGCATGGCACACTACACACAGTGTATTTTATATTGCATCCAAAGGCTTAGTCTCCTATTCTACATCTACACCATTTCCTGTTAACTGTCTTGGGGGCATTCGTTACATTCATAATGCTCAGCATTAATTCATTCTACTACTTTTGGGCCTTTTCCCCTTGTTCAATTACCCCAATCCAGTTTAGAGTCAGCTGAATACTAATCAATCAGCTCATTTCGAATACAAATTCTTTGCAATATGTGCGATTGTTTGGCTGTTGCTATGGGCATGTTCATGGTTGCTAGGGATACATTTTTGAATGTTTACTCACTTACCTACCAGATGATGTTGCTATTTTAGCAAAATATACTGACATTTGGTTGTTGCTAAGAGCATGATTGCTAGGGCTAATTGTGTCAAAATGTTTTGAACAAAATCTGCAGAATATCACTTTTAGAAACATCCCACCAACTTTCAGTCTCATTGACCACATACTTTTGAAGTTTTTGACCAAAATTTACATTTTTACACCTAATTTGCATATCACAGATGGAATCGCGTCATGAACAAATCTTAATTTACACACCCCTAAGAATATTCCCCTCAAACTTCAGACCAATCTACCCGGTAGTTTTTGAGTTTAAATTTTTTGACCAAAAATGACATTTTTTGACTCAAATCACATACCTGTGATGCAATCATTTTGCTTTGAACAATTTCCCAACTAGACACCAAAAGTAATGTCCCCACAAAATGCCAAGACAATTGGTCTGGTGTTTTTTGAGTTTCACACACACACACAGAGAGAGAGAGAGAGAGAGAGAGAGAGAGAGAGAGAGAGAGAGAGAGAGAGAGAGAGAGAGAGAGAGAGAGAGAGAGAGAGAGAGAGAGAGAGAGAGAGAGAGAGAGAGAGAGAGAGAGAGAGAGAGAGAGAGAGAGAGAGAGAGAGAGAGAGAGAGAGAGAGAGAGAGAGAGAGAGAGAGAGAGAGAGAGAGAGAGAGAGAGAGAGAGAGAGAGAGAGAGAGAGAGAGAGAGAGAGAGAGAGAGAGAGCAGTACAGAACCTTATCAGTTCAGTTGTACTAAAAATTTGTGCTTAAAATGTTTGGTCCGTTTGGAGGGGAGATATTCACTTTAAATGTGGTTACAAACAAATCTGTGAACTACATTATTCGAAGTCAATTGATTATTCTTAGCTTATCCTTTCTTCAAAGTCAGTCTGAATAATCTTATGTTTTGATGACAATATCTACCTTTGTCAGTATTTGTGGTCTGTTCTCCTTGACCACCACCAACACCACCATCATCTTGTTTATTGGAGTCTTCTTCATCAGCTGCATTGTCAACTGCTGGACTTTCTGATTCACCTACTTCTGATGATTGTTTTATACTACTTACTTCTTCTTGTGTTGCTTCTACAATACACAACGTTAATCACTTTTTAAGTAAATTGAATAGAATGCAACATACACAAATTCTCAACTACTGATCTGTTAGGTGTTAGGTGAGACTCATCATTAAATATATGAATAAATACGCCAATGGCATGTAGCACAACTGTTGTCAGTAAACTTTAATTTTCTATTATGATTATGTGGTCTTGTTCTAGGCATATTTGCAAACATTTTTTGAAGATTTATTCCTATGCCTTCCCATCCATGGTGTTATATCTGCAATATACACCATCGATTAACTCATGCTATGGGTGTGGTCTTGTTGCTAGGCATATTTGCATACATTTTTTGAATGTTCATTCATTTGCATTACCTTCACTGGTGTTATATTGGCATACATGTCAGCATTTACCTGTTGCTATGGGTGTGGTCTTGTTGCTAGGCATATTTGCATACATTTTTTGAATGTTCATTCATTTGTATTACCTTCACTGGTGTTATATTGGCATTACATGTCATCGTTTACCTGTTGCTATGGGCATGGTCTTGTTTCTAACTTGGACATTTGCATATTTCTTTTTATCAATTGCTTACCCATCCCTGCTCATTTATTTGCAATAAACCCTATCATTTAACTATTGCTAAGGATGTGGTCATTGTTGCTAGGGCAACTTATGTAAGTACACACTCACAATTTGCAGACCAACCAAATTTCATCCCCAGTAGTTTAGTAATAGTAGGTAGGAAATAGTTCAATATCAAAATCACTTGCATCATCTACAAGACAGACAGACCGACAGGCATTTTACCTTGAACCAAGCTATGGTTCAGTGAACTTCATTTGAGAATGTTTCAAAGAAACCTCAAGGACAGATTAATTGAACAGCTGATACTGACATACACTTGTTACATTATGTTCATAAGTACCCTATAACAGTTTATGATTTAATGAGATCAATAACACAATAACAAGTTCTGCCGAGTGTACAATAGAAGTACATTGTACAATAAAATATGCCTATTTTGAAAAATATTATGCTAAACATCATGTTCAGTTCTAATTTGCATATCACTCATGGGATCATCATGTAATTAATATCTTTTGATCTGTACATGCCCAGAAACATCCCTGTGAAATTTCAGCAAAATCAGTTGCTGATGGGATCATCATGTCATCAACAATTCTTAATCTACACACCTCTAAGAATGTTTCCACCAAATTTTAGACCAATCTGCCCAATACTCTTTAAGTTTTTTAACCAAAAATGTCATTTGTTGATGCAAATCGCAATTGTTTGCTTTGATTATTTGAACCATTTCCCAACTAGATGCCACAAATAATGTCCCTACAAAATACCAAGTCAATCAGTCAGGCAGTTTTTGAGTTTAAGTCACACACACACACGCACGCATGCACGCACACATGCACGCATGCACACACACACTCATGCACGCACGCACGTGCGCACACACAGACACGGACAGACACCGCACCATGCCTAAAGCACTACTGAACCTTGGTTCAGTTATGCTAAAAATGATCTACACAATTCGTTGACCAGTTTACATGGTAACACTTGTGGTAAATGAATTTTCGAAATCTGTCATAAGGCATATTTAGCTGAGTTTTTTTCATTTTATATTTCTTATGTGGGAGGGGGAATAATTTTTATACAAATCAACTATACCAAGAATGCTATAAGATGATTTGTGATTTGTCATTAAAGGCATGCATTGACATATTATATATTGTTACAGTATAATATTATACAAAATCAATGATTTGTTTATATGAATATTCTTTGTAAACCACATGGGATAAAAAAAGCTTATGAATTCAGCAATTGACAAGCATGAGTCTAACCTGCTTCATCCTCTATCAGGATTTCTTCATTGATGGCAGCTATCAACATTTCATCTAGTATGGAACCAGCTTCTTGTATTATCGATTGCAGTGTTTGTAAACTCCAACCATGGGACATGTTAGGATTAAAAGCTGAAATACACAAATCAAGTCCAAAATGTGTTGGATCTTCACAGGTATGGGATATTCATTTAAAGTCAAAAGTGGATTGAAACAGTCAAAAACAGTTAAAATGCTGTCATTTTATTTCCTAGACATCAACATTACCAATTTCAGGTGTTGAAATTGACCTCCTGGCTGAAGTGATTGTGGTGGTTAGGGTAGGCATGCCATCAGTTACTAAACCTCTTATTCTGACAAAACAGTACAAAAACAATTACTCCTACTATGTTAATTAAAGATGTATACAACCAGTACAGTACAGATGTCTACAACCAGTATAGTATAGACATCTACAACCAGTATAGTACATACGTCTACAACCAGTATAGTACACAGACGTCTACAACCAGTATAGTATAGATGTCTACAACCAGTATAGTATAGACGACTACAACCAGTACAGTACAGACGCCTACAACCAGTACAGTACAGACATCTACAACCAGTATAATACAGACGTCTACAACCAGTATAGTACAGACGTCTACAACCAGTACAGTACAGATGTCTACAACCAGTATAGTATAGACATCTACAACCAGTATAGTATAGACGTCTACAACCAGTATAGTATAGATGTCTACAACCAGCATAGTACAGACGTCTACAACCAGCATAGTATAGATGTCTACAACCAGTATAGTATAGACATCTACAACCAGTACAGTATAGATGTCTACAACCAGTACAGTATAGACGTCTACAACCAGTACAGTATAGACGTCTACAACCAGTACAGTATAGACATCTACAACCAGTATAGTATAGACGTCTACAACCAGTATAGTATAGACATCTACAACCAGTATAATACAGACGTCTACAACCAGTACAGTACAGACGTCTACAACCAGTACAGTACAGATGTCTACAACCAGTATAGTATAGACATCTACAACCAGTATAGTACAGACGTCTACAACCAGTATAGTACACAGACGTCTACAACCAGTATAGTATAGATGTCTACAACCAGTATAGTATAGACGTCTACAACCAGTACAGTACAGACGCCTACAACCAGTACAGTACAGACATCTACAACCAGTATAATACAAACGTCTACAACCAGTATAGTACAGACGTCTACAACCAGTATAGTATAGACATCTACAACCAGTATAGTATAGACGTCTACAACCAGTATAGTACAGACGTCTACAACCAGCATAGTATTGATGTCTACAACCAGTATAGTATAGACGTCTACAACCAGTACAGTATAGACGTCTACAACCAGTACAGTATAGACGTCTACAACCAGTATAGTATAGACGTCTACAACTTGTATAGTATAGACGTCTACAACCAGTATAGTATAGACGTCTACCAGTACAGTACAGATGTCTACAACCAGTACAGTACAGACGTCTACAACCAGTATAGTACAGACGTCTACAACCAGTACAGTATAGACGTCTACAACCAGTATAGTATAGACGTCTACAACCAGTATAGTATAGACGTCTACAACCAGTATAGTACAGACGTCTACAACCAGTATAGTACAGACGTCTACAAGCAGTATAGTACAGATGTCTACAACCAGTACAGTACAGACGTCTACAACCAGTACAGTATAGACGTCTACAACTTGTATAGTATAGACGTCTACCAGTACAGTACAGATGTCTACAACCAGTACAGTACAGACGTCTACAACCAGTATAGCACAGACGTCTACAACCAGTACAGTATAGACGTCTACAACCAGTATAGTATAGACATCTACAACCAGTATAGTATAGACGTCTACAACCAGTATAGTATAGACGTCTACAACCAGTATAGTACAGACGTCTACAACCAGTATAGTACAGACGTCTACAAGCAGTATAGTACAGATGTCTATAACTAGCATAGTACAGATGTCTACAACCAGTTTAGTACAGATGTCTACAACCAGCATAGTACATAACTAATAAACTTTATAGCACAGATGTCTATAACTAATAAACTCTACTGTACAGATGTCTATAACTAATAAACTCTATTGTACAGATGTCTATAACTAATAAACTCTATTGTACAGATATCTATAACTAATAAACTCTATATACTCTATCTACAACCAGTATAATACAGACGTCTACAACCAGTATAGTACAGACGTCTACAACCAGTACAGTACAGATGTCTACAACCAGTATAGTATAGACATCTACAACCAGTATAGTACAGATGTCTACAACCAGTATAGTACACAGACGTCTACAACCAGTATAGTATAGATGTCTACAACCAGTATAGTATAGACGTCTACAACCAGTACAGTACAGATGCCTACAACCAGTACAGTACAGACATCTACAACCAGTATAATACAGACGTCTACAACCAGTATAGTACAGACATCTACAACCAGTACAGTACAGATGTCTACAACCAGTATAGTATAGACATCTACAACCAGTATAGTATAGACGTCTACAACCAGTATAGTACAGACGTCTACAACCAGCATAGTATAGATGTCTACAACCAGTATAGTAGACGTCTACAACCAGTACAGTATAGACGTCTACAACCAGTACAGCATAGACGTCTACAACTAGTATAGTATAGACGTCTACAACTTGTATAGTATAGACTTTATAACTAGCATAGTACAGATGTCTACAACCAGTTTAGTACAGATGTCTACAACCAGCATAGAACATAACTAATAAACTTTATAGCACAGATGTCTATAACTAATAAACTCTACTGTACAGATGTCTATAACTAATAAACTCTATTGTACAGATGTCTATAACTAATAAACTCTATTGTACAGATATCTATAGCTAAAAAACTTTATAGCACAGATGTCTATAACTAATAAACTCTATTGTACAGATGTCTATAACTAATAAACTCTATTGTACAGATGTCTATAACTAATAAACTCTATTGTACTGATGTCTATAACTAATAAACTCTATTGTACAGATGTCTATAACTAATAAACTCTATAGTACAGATGTCTATAACTAATAAACTCTATAGTACAGATGTCTATAACTGATAAACTCTATAGTACAGATGTCTATAACTAATAAACTCTATAGTACAGATGTCTATAACTAATAAACTCTATTGTACAGATGTCTATAACTAATAAACTCTATTGTACAGATGTCTATAACTAATAAACTCTATAGTACAGATGTCTATAACTAATAAACTCTAGTACAGATGTCTATAACTAATAAACTCTATAGTATTGCATACTTACTGGCATGTTGTTTTGCTATAGGTGGTAATGTAGACAGTAAGTTGGATGCCAATTCTTGCAATGCTACTAGTTTCCGTGACAACTCAGGGGCATTAAGAAAACCTGAAATGAATAAAAATATATCATTTAAGTGACGTTGTATTCCATTAAAAGCTCGGTAGTGGCTAAATATACTTTTATTATCTTTTAAAATTCAAAGAAATATTATAGAGCTAACATGTATATAACAATACCAGACAATAACATTGTCAACGACCATCTGCAGGTGGGGATTGTTGTTTGGCTGTAGTCCTGGTTGTGGCAGTGGTTCATACATATATGGTACAATACAAGAATCCCCCCACTACCACATCTTCTTCGTCATCACTAGTACTGCATGTATTGTTGTCATTGTCAATTTCGACTTCTAAATAGTAGAACGTGATTCCACTAGAATCTACAGCTAGAGTGTTAAACTATGGTTTACCTTGGCTAAGTAACATAACTTCTACAGCCATTCTGAAGTCTGGTCTTGACACTGACACAATTCGTAGAGACTTGGTGAGGCTGGGTGGTAACTTAGCAACAGAAGAGTCAAATAAAAGATGTTTTTCTGGATTACTGTTGGCTAGGTTGATTGCACTGTCAATGGTAGCAAAGCATGCTGCATGTGCATTCAGAGACACTTCATCTGATTGGATGTTCACTGTTGTCTTGCCAACACGAAGACTTTCCAGAACATTTTGTAACAGCTGGGCACAGATACTCAACACATCAGGTCTAATGTTGTTGATGTTATTCAAACAGATCCATGCTCCTTGAAGAGATACAAAAACAAATACTTTATTGTTATGGTAATCAATGACACACTGGAAAACACTCTATTGTTATGGTAATCAATGACACACTGGAAAACACTTTATTGTTATGGCAATCAATGACACACTGGAAAACTGCAAACATGATTAAGAACAATATTGTCACGAGAAATGTAAAATAAAGCCAATGGTGTTGTCACACAACTGTATATTGTATGTTTTTAGGGTTTTCTCCCCAAAATGTTTATCCACATACCGATCCAGCCCTCTTACTACCTATGCAATGTGTACAATCATTTGACTCTTGCTATGGGTGGTACCTTAGTTGATAGGTGACTGTCAATTCTTTAAAAGTTTAATAGTCATTTGCCTGACCATCTCTGTAGTTATCTTTGCCATTTAGACCACCATTTGACTCTTGCTATGGAAATGGTATCATTGTGAGGCATATATGCATTCACTTTTTGGATGTTTGGGGATGTTTATCCACTTGCCTAACCATCCCTGTTGTTATCTTTGCAATATACATCATCAAGTAGCTGTTGCCATTGGGTGGTCTTGTTGCTAGGCATATTTATCTTCATTTTAGAATTAAAGATGATTATCCACTTGCCTATCTATCCCTGGTGCTGTCTTATGCTTAATACTGTACTAACTGACATGAAACAGTCCCATCTATGACATCATAATTCCCTAAAGGGAGAACAATAGGCAGTATAACTGCAAGTTCATGGCTGCTCAGGTCGGTCACTGATCGACAGTTTTAACTCTTTTTTTCTCACTTACCATGCAATTTTGAAAAGTTAGCTAGATGCATTTATTGATTAAGAGACAAGGTTGTAGTATGGGACATTTAGAAACACCTAAAGCACCTAGTTACTGCTATGACAAATTCATGAATTCATCATACTGTTAAACTTACCTGTACAGGCAAGACCTTTGAAAATGTCAGCCAGCATGAATGAATCTAATGTAGAACTACAGTTGAACAGGTAGAATGGTTTACCCAATTCTATACATAGTTCTTGTATGGTCTCTCTTCTTCCATTCCACTGTAACAAAAATACAATATAAAGAGCTACATAAACAAACAATGATAGTGTTCTACTGTGTGACATCTTTATAACAATCAATGCATGGCATACATATACAATGATAGTGTTCTACTGTTTGACATCTTTATAACAATCAATGCATGGCATACATATACAATGATAGTGTTCTACTGTGTGACATCCTTATAACAATCAATGCATGGCATACTGATACAATGATAGTGTTCTACTGTTTGACATCTTTATGGATGTCATCATATTAATAAATTCCAGTTATTCCAAACACTGTCTCATACCAAGTCATCATTGGCTAAAAAATGTATTTATTTACTTTGAACTTTTCTACATCAGTTATTGCTGTCAGGGAGAGCAATTCAGGGTAGGGATTTAATGTCAGGGAGAGAAATTCAGGGTAGGGATTTAATGTCAGGGAGAGAAATTCAGGGTAGGGATTTAATGTCAGGGAGAGAAATTCAGGGTAGGGATTTAATGTCAGGGAGAGAAATTCAGGGTAGGGATTTAATGTCAGGGAGAGAAATTCAGGGTAGGGATTTAATGTCAGGGAGAGCAATTCAGGGTAGGGATTTAATGTCAGGGAGAGAAATTCAGGGTAGGGATTTAATGTCAGGGAGAGAAATTCAGGGTAGGGATTTAATGTCAGGGAGGGCAATTCAGGGTAGGGATTTAATGTCAGGGAGGGCAATTCAGGGTAGGGATTTAATGTCAGGGAGAGCAATTCAGGGTAGGGATTTAATGTCAGGGAGGGCAATTCAGGGTAGGGATTTAATGTCAGGGAGGGCAATTCAGGGTAGGGATTTAATGTCAGGGAGAGAAATTCAGGGTAGGGATTTAATGTCAGGGAGAGCAATTCAGGGTAGGGATTTAATGTCAGGGAGAGAAATTCAGGGTAGGGATTTAATGTCAGGGAGAGAAATTCAGGGTAGGGATTTAATGTCAGGGAGAGAAATTCAGGGTAGGGATTTAATGTCAGGGAGGGCAATTCAGGGTAGGGATTTAATGTCAGGGAGAGAAATTCAGGGTAGGGATTTAATGTCAGGGAGGGCAATTCAGGGTAGGGATTTAATGTCAGGGAGAGAAATTCAGGGTAGGGATTTAATGTCAGGGAGAGCAATTCAGGGTAGGGATTTAATGTCAGGGAGGGCAATTCAGGGTAGGGATTTAATGTCAGGGAGAGAAATTCAGGGTAGGGATTTAATGTCAGGGAGAGAAATTCAGGGTAGGGATTTAATGTCAGGGAGAGAAATTCAGGGTAGGGATTTAATGTAAGGGAGAGCAATTCAGGGTAGGGATTTAATGTCAGGGAGAGAAATTCAGGGTAGGGATTTAATGTCAGGGAGAGAAATTCAGGGTAGGGATTTAATGTCAGGGAGAGAAATTCAGGGTAGGGATTTAATGTCAGGGAGAGCAATTCAGGGTAGGGATTTAATGTCAGGGAGAGAAATTCAGGGTAGGGATTTAATGTCAGGGAGGGCAATTCAGGGTAGGGATTTAATGTCAGGGAGAGAAATTCAGGGTAGGGATTTAATGTCTATTCTATGGCTGACCAACACTGAACCAAATCACAATTCATGATCCATATAACAACTTCAACACAACCATTTTGATAGAATTTGTGGAAACTTACATTAGGTCCGACACAGAGACCAGCCATATGTGACTTGATAGACTGTGTCAAACTGACAAAGATTCTCTCTGTCACTGGTGTCAACACTATCCTGTTAGTTGATCCCATGTATTCATAGCCATAGTCAAAGTCTGCATCCATAATCTAATAAAACAAACACAAAAATAAGACTAATTATTTTATTTTCTCTCACCAAAATAGTCTGAAAGAATCCATTATACTGTTATTGATTAGACTGTCGACAGTTGTTTGTGCCTTTTTTGCCATGTTTCATCTAAAACAAGCGATCTATCGGTCACAATAGCTCCGCTGTTTTTTTTAAATTTTATTTTTTATTTTGGTGACATGTAGAAGTGGTTCAGTTCTTCAGCTCTTCACTATGCAGTTTTGTTTTAGCGATGTAATAAAGTGGTTAGTGGTTTCATATGATGTCTCACTATAAAAGACATTTTACACAGAAGTTGGTAATGTATTGTACTTTTATACCATAGTCACCATTTTATAACAAAAATCTACTGTTATGAAAAATTGCACAAAATCTCAGAAAAAAATGACTGGGAAATGCACACAAGAAAAAGAAAAAAAAAGAGGATTTTGAGGTTGGCTATAAATAATTTCAGTGTCTTACAGCTTTAACCATGAAAAATTTCAATGATGAATGAAATAAACTAATCTAATGTCAGGGAGAGAAATTCAGGGTAGGGATTTAATGTCAGGGAGAGCAATTCAGGGTAGGGATTTAATGTCAGGGAGAGAAATTCAGGGTAGGGATTTAATGTCAAAACATGAACACGGAACACGGAATTGTGTCAGTGTTACTAACTAAGTTAGCAGTTTCATTGTAGGCTGTAAGTTGTACCGGTAAAAAAAACGATCATCACATCATGTAGGAAGTACAAAAACATAGAACACGTTGTTTTCTTGCTGAATAAACTCACTGAAATAACAACACGGTCAAATTGTGTCTTCGATTTTGACAGCCACCATTGTTATGATTGAGCTTCACTAAGTTCCGTTGAACATGGCCGGGCCCGGGCGAACGCTGACATCCAATTTGTACAGCGTTTTTACAAAGGGAGCTCGTCAATAACCTACCGAATAATTAACTCAGAAACGTAGTTTAAATACTAATTGATCTAAAAATTACTGTTTAGAAAGACTACGCATCCGTACATAAATACGAAATCATGCGACAAAGATTTCAACTTTACTAATTTACTTGTTACAGTGTAGAGGCCAGTCTTACCCTTATTATACACATATCATCGTACAACTAATTTTATTGGCTATAATATTAGCTACATTTGAAAGGTCTCACTTGATTGGCTCACCCTTCGCTATTCCCGTTTTCAAGAGACACCCCTCCAGAATAAAGTGCCACGTAGTACAGCAATGGCGCGAGATCGCCTGTTGGGCGACTTTCCCACCGAGTGTGCTTTTCGAAAACTACACAACACATGCTTTTATGACACGGAATCATAGAAAATCTACCCCGTTTCCAAACTAATCGTAATTTTATCGCAAATCATGAATAGACAACCGGAGTTGGTCAAAATAGCAAATTAAAAATCAAATGAATTTTACTATGACCGTGAATTCATCATATAGCCGGTGGTTTGAATTCTGAGCTCCCTAATATACCTATCGAAAAGTCACTTTCCCGTCAGACTACCTCTGCAATGGGCATTTTAGTAACCTTTACTGGTCCTTACAGAAAGTTACTAGACTCGCGGGATAGCGGACCAGCGTGTATGTCGAACCCTTGCCATACGTTACAGCATAGACCCTCCTGGTTACAGTGGTAACACTCGTTCATGTTCGATTACCTTTCATAAAGAAAACACAACGAAATGGTTGAAGTGATCTTTTTTTTAAATTTCTTTTCATCACAACAACAAAATCTGCGTGATCAAAAGTGTTGTAAACTAAACCAGAAAGAATTATCGGGCTGGCTAAACTTCCCGATGAACTGGAGTAAGGTCCAAGTCCAAGTAAGCCCCGATAGTACAATAGTATTAGTATGTGAGAAAATCGTCTCAAACTAGAGATACGACTTTCAAAATATAACTTGACATGTCTTCATTTGTTAGAGTTATACAATTCAAGACGGGTTTTCGCTCGAAAACAACAATTCTGTGAATAATGACACTGAACGCAGCGATTTCTCGGACGATGTTACCACTGCACTGTAACGTATGGCTTACACTGACTTGCTTCTGGGTTAGTCCCTCGTGCATCCGGGTACTTGGGATTGTCGTGCATTACCACATCGGCAATTTTGACGCTGTAATTTTGCCACCAATATTGATCGTACAAAAACAAAACTCCATAAATGAACCACAAAGTACTTTCCCTTTCAAAATGTGGTAATTTTAGAAAGAGTATTATCGTTTTTATTGACGACTGACTCTGTCAAAAATTGTTCCATTCACTTCAGTTCAGGCATGCAAGACTTCTCACTTGATCATGAGGTGCATATACTGGAATGAACCATTCTGTAGGAGGGGTGGAGAATTGGATTTGAAGTTTACAACCCTTTTTCGAACAAATATTTGTCATTTGGGCGCACAATGTGTAGAATTAAGACTACAGCACATATTACATTGCTTGTTTGACGTCAATAGTGTCTTTTGAAAAGTTGCACTTTACCTAAAGTCTCGACTGATTTCCAATATGGCGTCGGTCATAATGCTCATTAACATATTCATTTTTTTCAAATTTCAAAAAAAAATCATAAAAAATAGAAGAGAAGATGTGCTGACTTGAAATTAACAAATCTAAGTAAGCTACCCTCTGTGCATCAACACACCAGATATCAAAGCAATCTGACTTGAAGTATATGAGGAGTTGATGAAAATGTTATTTTTGGAAAAAAAAATCATAAAAAATTGAAAATGGCACAGATCAACTTGGCATGAACAAATCTGAATAGCCTCCCCCCAGGGAACATGCACACCAAATATCGAAGTATTCTGGCTGTTACTTTCAGAGAAGATAGTGAAAATATAAAAGTTTGACGGACACCTATGATTCACCTATAGTATACACTCTATACTCTTTACAACCTATACCTAAAGCTACGCTTTCAGCTTTCGCTGACAGCGGAGCTAACAAAGTTGTCGCCTCGCTCCGTAGCAATGGATACTAATGCATACTGATAGGAACTGTGATTGCCAAAGGCACGAACTTTGAGTGTTGAAGATATGAACGGCTCAGTCGCTCATGCCTTTGGCACTCGCTGATCAATACGAGGTTATAAAATTGCTCTGGATCAGAGCGAGGCCACGACTTTAGTTTTAGATAAAACATGGCAAAAAAGGCACGAATGACTGTCAACAGTCTATTATTGATGACTAAGCCATACAATACATAATCCATTAAAGTTGTTGCTATGTGTTACACAGCCTGCCTTACCTTTACATTTATGGCCATGTTAGATTCAGTGTATGTTACACAGCCTGCCTTACCTTTACATTGATGGCCATGTTAGATTCATTGTATGTTACACAGCCTGCCTTACCTTTACATTGATGGCCATGTTAGATTCAGTGTATGTTACACAGCCTGCCTTACCTTTACATTATGGCCATGTTAGATTCAGTGTATGTTACACAGCCTGCCTAATCTTTACATTGATGGCCATGTTAGATTCATTGTATGTTACACAGCCTGCCTTACCTTTACATTTATGGCCATGCTTTTAGATTCAGTGTATGTTACACAGCCTGCCTTACCTTTACATTTATGGCCATGTTAGATTTAGTGTATGTTACACAGCCTGCCTAATCTTTACATTGATGGCCATGTTAGAATCATTGTATGTTACACAGCCTGCCTTACCTTTACATTTATGGCCATGTTAGATTCAGTGTATGTTACACAGCCTGCCTTACCTTTACATTTATGGCCATGTTAGATTCAGTGTATGTTACACAGCCTGCCTAATCTTTACATTGATGGCCATGTTAGATTCATTGTATGTTTATACACAGCCTGCCTAATCTTTACATTGATGGCCATGTTAGATTCATTGTATGTTACACAGCCTGCCTAATCTTTACATTGATGGCCATGTTAGAATCATTGTATGTTACACAGCCTGCCTTACCTTTACATTGATGGCCATGTTAGATTTAGTGTATGTTACACAGCCTGCCTTACCTTTTTTACATTGATGGCCATGTTAGATTCAGTGTATGTTACACAGCCTGCCTTACCTTTACATTGATGGCCATGTTAGAATCATTGTATGTTACACAGCCTGCCTTACCTTTTTTACATTGATGGCCATGTTAGATTCAGTGTATGTTACACAGCCTGCCTTACCTGTACATTGATGGCCATGTTAGAATCATTCCATTGATATTTAAGTTGTGATTTCCAATCAAATGTCTCCAATAGATTGACCTTGCCATGACCTTCTTCCACTTTTTCAACAAATCGACTCATGACATCTCTTTTGTGGGCCAGTAGTGATATCAAGTTACTGATTTTTTGGATCTGGCTTGGAAACAACATTAATTTTAGTTCAGTTTTGTCCACTTCTTCTTCAACTTCTACTTTGACTTTAGGTCTTTCTGGTGGTAAGGCTATTTGCATGGTATCCACTGCTGCTGTTGTTGTTGTTGTTGTGGCTTCCATTCCTACTGTATAGTACAATAAATGTTACATTGTAAGTCACTGGTGTATAGTACAATAAATGTTACATAGTTCAAGCATGTCTGAGTTATGGCTTTGGATATGAAAACTGTGCCAACAAAATGGCTGCCAGGCAGCCATATCGGATTGTATCACGATGAAAATGGATATGCACATGTATGTCATAGAACACTGTGCTAATACCAACTTTGAATGAGATCTGTTCAAGCATGTCTGAGTTATGGCTTTGGACATGGAAAATTCGCAAACAAAATGGCTGCTAGGCAGCCATATTGGATTGTATCACGACATCAATGAATATGCACATGTATGTCATAGAACACTGTCCTAATACCAACTTTGAATGAGATCTGTTCAAGCATGTCTGAGTTATGGCTTTGGACAGGGAAAATTCGCAAACAAAATGGCTGCTAGGCGGCCATATTGGATCGTATCATGAAACAAATTGATGTGCATATGTATTCCATAGTATGTTGACCCTGTACCAAGTTTGAAAAAAATCGGTCCAGGCATCTCAAAGAAATGGCTCTGGATGGACGGAACCCAATCCCGTCCCCATCCCAGACTTCGTCCGGCGGGGACTAAAAACACAAAACACAATTTTTGGCTATCTTGGGGGCTACTCAGCACCACTTGCAGCTGGGAAGATCACCAGCAGGTGTAAGGAGTATAGGCTATATGGGTGAGGTCAAGGCAGATAGGTCCTATGTGTGCTCCTGAATGTAAAACATAACTAAACCGAAAAGATCACCTGGGGAGGACCCAGCAGGTGTCTGTAACCGTAGCTACCTGGGGAGGACCCGACAGACATAGCTAGGTGGTGAATTGTACAGGGATAATTTGCAGTAAGTCGAGAAGAGCACCTGGGGAGGACCCGGCAGGTGTCTGTATACCAGCTACCTGGGGAGGACCCGGCAGACTGAGCTAGGTTGAATTTGTACTGGGGAGAATTTACAATACGCCAAGAAGAGCACCTGGGGAGGACCCGGCAGGTGTCTTTATCCTAGCTACCTGGGGAGGACTCGGCAGACATAGCTAGGTGAATGAATTTGTATTCCAAATGAGCTGATTGATTAGTATTCAGCTGACTGTAAACTGGATTGGGGTAATTGAACAAGGGGAAAAGGCCCAAAAGTAGTAGAATGAATGAATGCTGAGCAGTGAAGTAAGTAGCCATTATCGTATAACTAGTATGCATTGTGGTGTGCATCTGGAATGGCATGCACATTTCAATATAAGATATTTCACATTCAGATGATATGCTGGCACGTGCGCGCGCACACACACACACACACACACACACACACACACACACACACACACACACACAAACACACACACACACACACGCATACACACACACACACACACACACACACAGAGTTCTACAGTAGACATAAATTGATACACATCATAGCTTACCATCAGTATGTGGTTCAGTGTGTTCTGTAATAACACTACCTTCTTCTACAATGGCTGGTGGTTGTTCAGTTAAACTGAGATGAGATCCTTTATGAGATTGCTGTGAGCTTTGACGACCAGTCTGTGACACTGTCTCACTTAGACTGCGACTGTCCTCTTTAGCTGCTATACTCTCCTCCTTAGTAGACACACCTATATAATCAAAAGACAGACATACAATTTTTCACAATAAACTGATAACAGAGAAGAAAGCAGAACACTGCATGACTGATGATTGATTTATTGTCATTTTATGTGCAATTTCACTATGTCCTACATTACACACTTTCAGTTTTTACACTGATACATCTAAACTTAAGTGTACAATAATTTTTTTTCTGAGGTGATTAGATATATGTTCACCTTTAACTATGACATCACACCTTTAACTATGACATCACATCTTTAAGTATGACGTCACATCTTTATTAAAGTATGACATCACACCTTTAAATATGACATCACATCTTTAAGTATGACATAACATCTTTATTAAAGTATGACATCACACCTTTAACTATGACATCACACCTTTAACTATGACATCACATCTTTAAGTATGACATAACATCTTTATTAAAGTATGACATCACACCTTTAACTATGACATCACATCTTTAAGTATGACATCACATCTTTAACTGACATTACATCTTTAACTGACATATCTTTAACTTTACTCTCGAAGTAAATCCAAAGGGAACTGACTGAAAAAAGGTCATTTTAAGGTGTTTGCAGACGCTTTTTTAAAGTTTTAAAACCAGAATACATTTCACAAACATGTCTAGCAAAATAGCAATAGTGATTGTGAGCATTTTGAATCACCTTTAACTATGACATCACATCTTTAACTGACATATCTTCAACTATGACATCATATCTTTAAGTATGACATCACATTATTAAGTACGACATCACATCTCTAACTATGACATCATATCTTTAACTATGACATCATATCTTTAACTGACATATCTTTAACTGACATATCTTTAACTATGACATATCTTTAACTATGACATCATATCTTTAACTATGACATCATATCTTTAACTGACATATCTTTAACTGACATATCTTTAACTATGACATATCTTTAACTTTGACATCATATCTTTAACTATGACATCATATCTTTAACTGACATATCTTTAACTGACATATCTTTAACTGACATCTTTAACTGACATCTTTAACTGGCATATCTTTAACTGACATATCTTTAACTATGACATATCTTTAACTATGACATCATATCTTTAACTATGACATCATATCTTTAACTGACATATCTTTAACTGACATATCTTTAACTGACATATCTTTAACTGACATATCTTTAACTCACATCTTTAACTATGACATATCTTTAACTGACATCTTTAACTGACATATCTTTAACTCACATATCTTTAACTGACATATCTTTAACTGACATCTTTAACTATGACATATCTTTAACTGACATATCTTTAACTATGACATATCTTTAACTGACATCTTTAACTATGACATATCTTTAACTGACATATCTTTAACTATGACATATCTTTAACTGACATATCTTTAACTGACATATCTTTAACTGACATATCTTTAACTATGACATCATATCTTTAACTGACATATCTTTAACTGACATATCTTTAACTGACATATCTTTAACTATGACATCCTATCTTTAACTGACATATCTCGAACTATGACATATCTTTAACTATGACATATCTTTAACTATGACATCATATCTTTAACTATGACATCATATCTTTAACTGACATATCTTTAACTGACATATCTTTAACTGACATATCTTTAACTGACATATCTTTAACTGACATATCTTTAACTGACATATCTTTAACAGACATCTTTAACTGACATATCTTTAACAGACATCTTTAACTGACATATCTTTAACTGACATATCTTTAACTATGACATATCTTTAACTGACATATCTTTAACTGACATCTTTAACTGACATATCTTTAACTGACATCTTTAACTGACATATCTTTAACAGACATCTTTAACTGACATATCTTTAACTGACATATCTTTAACTATGACATATCTTTAACTGACATATCTTTAACTGACATCTTTAACTGACATATCTTTAACTGACATATCTTTAACTATGACATATCTTTAACTGACATATCTTTAACTGACATCTTTAACTGACATATCTTTAACTGACATCTTTAACTGACATATCTTTAACTGACATCTTTAACTGACATATCTTTAACTGACATCTTTAACTGACATATCTTTAACTGACATCTTTAACTGACATATCTTTAACTGACATATCTTTAACTGACATATCTTTAACTATGACATATCTTTAACTATGACATCATATCTTTAACTATGACATCACATCTTTAACTATGACATCATATCTTTAACTATGACATCATAGCTTTTAGTGACTGTCAGGTTACACACTTTACATCTAACAATGACTTACTTTCTCTCTTTTTCTTGGCTTTTTCTTTCCTGGCTTGTTTTTCCTTTTCATCTTCCAATCCTTTTAACATGATCACTGCTGCCTCTATACTTTTGTTAACTTTTATCACACTCTCCTGGAATAAATATCAACATAAACAGATTATAAAAATTGTATCCATCGTTATTTATTTTAGCTTTGTAAAGGAATATGTCAACTTTTAAAAAAAATTCCCTCTTACTAGTAGTCTCCCAAGGACTCTACACATTCACCAGTTACTAGTAGTCTCCCAAGGACTCTACACATTCACCAGTTACTAGTAGTCTCCCAAGGACTCTATACATTCACCAGTTACTAGTAGTCTCCCAAGGACTCTACACATTCACCAGTTACTAGTAGTCTCCCAAGGACTCTATACATTCACCAGTTACTAGTAGTCTCCCAAGGACTCTACACATTCACCAGTTACTAGTAGTCTCCCAAGGACTCTACACATTCACCAGTTACTAGTAGTCTCCCAAGGACTCTACACATTCACCAGTTACTAGTAGTCTCCCAAGGACTCTATACATTCACCAGTTACTAGTAGTCTTCCAAGAGATCTATACATTCACCAGTTACTAGTAGTCTCCCAAGGACTCTATACATTCACCAGTTACTAGTAGTCTTCCAAGAGATCTACACATTCACCAGTTACTAGTAGTCTCCCAAGGACTCTATACATTCACCAGTTACTAGTAGTCTTCCAAGAGATCTATACATTCACCAGTTACTAGTAGTCTCCCAAGGACTCTATACATTCACTAGTTACTAGTAGTCTCCCAAGGACTCTACACATTCACCAGTTACTAGTAGTCTCCCAAGGACTCTACACATTCACCAGTTACTAGTAGTCTCCCAAGGACTCCACACATTCACCAGTTACTAGTAGTCTCCCAAGAGATCTATACATTCACCAGTTACTAGTAGTCTCCCAAGGACTCTATACATTCACCAGTTACTAGTAGTCTCCCAAGAGATCTATACATTCACCAGTTACTAGTAGTTTCCCAAGGACTCTACACATTCACCAGTTACTAGTAGTCTCCCAAGGACTCTACACATTCACCAGTTACTAGTAGTCTTCCAAGAGATCTATACATTCACCAGTTACTAGTAGTCTCCCAAGAGATCTATACATTCACCAGTTACTAGTAGTCTCCCAAGGACTCTACACATTCACCAGTTACTAGTAGTTTCCCAAGGACTCTACACATTCACCAGTTACTAGTAGTCTCCCAAGGACTCTATACATTCACCAGTTACTAGTAGTCTTCCAAGAGATCTATACATTCACCAGTTACTAGTAGTCTCCCAAGAGATCTATACATTCACCAGTTACTAGTAGTCTCCCAAGGACTCTACACATTCACCAGTTACTAGTAGTCTCCCAAGGACTCTACACATTCACCAGTTACTAGTAGTCTTCCAAGGACTCTATACATTCACCAGTTACTAGTAGTCTCCCAAGGACTCTACACATTCACCAGTTACTAGTAGTCTCCCAAGGACTCTATACATTCACCAGTTACTAGTAGTCTTCCAAGAGATCTATACATTCACCAGTTACTAGTAGTTTCCCAAGGACTCTACACATTCACCAGTTACTAGTAGTCTCCCAAGGACTCTATACATTCACCAGTTACTAGTAGTCTTCCAAGAGATCTATACATTCACCAGTTACTAGTAGTCTCCCAAGGACTCTACACATTCACCAGTTACTAGTAGTCTCCCAAGGACTCTATACATTCACCAGTTACTAGTAGTCTTCCAAGAGATCTATACATTCACCAGTTACTAGTAGTCTCCCAAGGACTCCACACATTCACCAGTTACTAGTAGTCTCCCAAGAGATCTATACATTCACCAGTTACTAGTAGTCTCCCAAGAGATCTATACATTCACCAGTTACTAGTAGTCTCCCAAGGACTCTATACATTCACCAGTTACTAGTAGTCTCCCAAGAGATCTATACATTCACCAGTTACTAGTAGTCTCCCAAGAGATCTATACATTCACCAGTTACTAGTAGTCTTCCAAGGACTCTACACATTCACCAGTTACTAGTAGTCTTCCAAGAGATCTATACATTCACCAGTTACTAGTAGTCTCCCAAGAGAACTATACATTCACCAGTTACTAGTAGTCTCCCAAGGACTCTACACATTCACCAGTTACTAGTAGTCTTCCAAGAGATCTATACATTCACCAGTTACTAGTAGTCTCCCAAGGACTCTATACATTCACCAGTTACTAGTAGTCTCCCAAGGACTCTACACATTCACCAGTTACTAGTAGTCTCCCAAGGACTCTACACATTCACCAGTTACTAGTAGTCTCCCAAGGACTCTATACATTCACCAGTTACTAGTAGTCTTCCAAGGACTCTATACATTCACCAGTTACTAGTAGTCTCCCAAGGACTCTACACGTGCACCAGTTACTAGTAGTCTCCCAAGAGATCTATACATTCACCAGTTACTAGTAGTCTCCCAAGGACTCTACACGTGCACCAGTTACTAGTAGTCTCCCAAGGACTCTATACATTCACCAGTTACTAGTAGTCTCCCAAGAGATCTATACATTCACCAGTTACTAGTAGTCTCCCAAGGACTCTACACGTGCACCAGTTACTAGTAGTTTCCCAAGGACTCTACACATTCACCAGTTACTAGTAGTCTCCCAAGGACTCTATACATTCACCAGTTACTAGTAGTCTTCCAAGAGATCTATACATTCACCAGTTACTAGTAGTCTCCCAAGAGATCTATACATTCACCAGTTACTAGTAGTCTCCCAAGGACTCTACACATTCACCAGTTACTAGTAGTCTCCCAAGGACTCTACACATTCACCAGTTACTAGTAGTCTCCCAAGGACTCTATACATTCACCAGTTACTAGTAGTCTTCCAAGAGATCTATACATTCACCAGTTACTAGTAGTCTCCCAAGGACTCCACACATTCACCAGTTACTAGTAGTCTCCCAAGAGATCTATACATTCACCAGTTACTAGTAGTCTCCCAAGAGATCTATACATTCACCAGTTACTAGTAGTCTCCCAAGAGATCTATACATTCACCAGTTACTAGTAGTCTCCCAAGGACTCTATACATTCACCAGTTACTAGTAGTCTCCCAAGAGATCTATACATTCACCAGTTACTAGTAGTCTTCCAAGGACTCTACACATTCACCAGTTACTAGTAGTCTTCCAAGAGATCTATACATTCACCAGTTACTAGTAGTCTCCCAAGAGATCTATACATTCACCAGTTACTAGTAGTCTCCCAAGGACTCTACACATTCACCAGTTACTAGTAGTCTCCCAAGGACTCTATACATTCACCAGTTACTAGTAGTCTCCCAAGGACTCTACACATTCACCAGTTACTAGTAGTCTCCCAAGGACTCTACACATTCACCAGTTACTAGTAGTCTCCCAAGGACTCTATACATTCACCAGTTACTAGTAGTCTTCCAAGGACTCTATACATTCACCAGTTACTAGTAGTCTCCCAAGGACTCTACACGTGCACCAGTTACTAGTAGTCTTCCAAGGACTCTATACATTCACCAGTTACTAGTAGTCTCCCAAGGACTCTACACATTCACCTGTTACTAGTAGTCTCCCAAGGACTCTATACATTCACCAGTTACTAGTAGTCTCCCAAGGACTCCACACATTCACCAGTTACTAGTAGTCTCCCAAGAGATCTATACATTCACCAGTTACTAGTAGTCTCCCAAGGACTCTACACGTGCACCAGTTACTAGTAGTCTCCCAAGGACTCTATACATTCACCAGTTACTAGTAGTCTCCCAAGAGATCTATACATTCACCAGTTACTAGTAGTCTCCCAAGGACTCTACACGTGCACCAGTTACTAGTAGTCTCCCAAGGACTCTACACGTGCACCTGACTGTTTCCCAATCACTGTCAGGTTATCATTTCAAACAAAAGAACAGTTGTGTTTGTGGGTCTTAAAAACAAATATTTTACTCAAATAAAGGAGGAAAATGCCAGGAGACTTGTGCAAGTCTATAGTCTGATGTGAACAGCTGGCTAGCCATTTGTTAACATCAAGCAGCTAGTCTATAGTCTGATGTGAACACCTGGGTAACTATTTGTTAACATCAAGTTGGCATCATAGAAAGGAATTCTTGAGTTATGCTTTCAATTCATGTCACTGTCAGACTAGATTGAAATCAAACCATATATTAGATTGTAAACACTGTCAGTATACATACCAGTATAGCGTCCCTATCACCGCCATCAACTGCCTTCAAACAACGTTCCATTTGTGATGTCATATCAATCTGTGTTGCTAAATATACAACTTCAGTCACATGGTCTAACATCCAGGATTTCTGACTAGCCACTTCTTTACTACTCTCATCTTCCATATGTGTCTTAGAGCCACGCCGTTTACCTTTACGACTACCAACACGACTACCAGCTCTACTACTACCTATAGATATACAAACACAATGCCATTAGTTTAGAAAGAACATCATTTAACTAGACTGACTGTATATTTGTGTAATAATAATGCTATAATTATGGTTCAAATCTTGTCCAAGGACTTTAGCTATTCAGAAACAAATGGCAGTGATGAGATTACAAGTCAGTCACTCTAACTATTCACCCATCATGACTCCACAACCAGCAATGTACAGATAACAAGTCAGTCACTCTAACTATTCACCCATCATGACTCCACAACCAGCAATGTACAGATTACAAGCCAACCACTCTAACCATTCAACCATCATGACTCCACAACCAGCAACGTACAGATTACAAGCCAACCACTCTAACCATTCACCCATCATGACTCCAAAACCAGCAATGTACAGATTACAAGTCAGTCACTCTAACTATTCACCCATCATGACTCCACAACCAGCAATGTACAGATTACAAGCCAACCACTCTAACTATTCACCCATCATGACTCCAAAACCAGCAATGTACAGATTACAAGCCAACCACTCTAACCCATCATGACTCCACAACCAGCAATGTACAGATTACAAGCCAACCACTCTAACCATTCAACCATCATGACTCCACAACCAGCAACGTACAGATTACAAGCCAACCACTCTAACCATTCACCCATCATGACTCCAAAACCAGCAATGTACAGATTACAAGTCAGTCACTCTAACTATTCACCCATCATGACTCCACAACCAGCAATGTACAGATTACAAGCCAACCACTCTAACCATTCAACCATCATGACTCCAAAACCAGCAATGTGCAGATTACAAGCCAACCACTCTAACCCATCATGACTCCACAACCAGCAATGTACAGATTACAAGCCAACCACTCTAACCATTCACCCATCATGACTCCACAACCAGCAATGTACAGATTACAAGCCAACCACTCTAACCCATCATGACTCCAAAACCAGCAATGTACAGATTACAAGCCAACCACTCTAACTATTCACCCATCATGACTCCACAACCAGCAATGTACAGATTACAAGCCAACCACTCTAACTATTCACCCATCATGACTCCACAACCAGCAATGCACAGTAAATAGACCCCATTCAATACATTCACCCACCTCCCATCCCCATTAGTAAATAGACCAAACTCACTACATCCATCCCTCCATTAGTAAATAGACCCCACTCGATACATTCACCTACCCCCATCCCCATTAGTAAATAGACCCCACTCAATACATTCACCCCCCCCCCCATCCCCATTAGTAAATAGACTACTCACCTCTCCTTTCTTCCCTAGATACTGTTACTCTTCTAGCTCCAGCACTGTGAATCTCTCTATCTGCTCTCTTACTGCTTTGTTCTGTTTCTGCACTATCTTGTCCCATAGCTGATGTTACTTGCTGCTGTATACTGACTTTCACATTAGCTAACAAAGAAGACAACCAGTTCTCAATGTGACCATCACACTGTACAGTCTAGGAAAATATACATAACATTTACTATTATTAGCTGACATGACCATACACAAATACAGTAGGAGGGAGGGCCAATATAATATACACAAATACAGTAGGAGGGAGGGCCAATATAATATATACAAATACAGTAGGAGGGAGGGCCAATATAATATATACAAATACAGTAGGAGGGAGGGCCAATATAATATACACAAATACAGTAGGAGGGAGGGCCAATATAATATATACAAATACAGTAGGAGGGAGGGCCAATACAATATATACAAATACAGTAGGAGGGAGGGCCAATATAATATACACAAATACAGTAGGAGGGAGGGCCAATATAATATATACAAATACAGTAGGAGGGAGGGCCAATACAATATATACAAATACAGTAGGAGGGAGGGCCAATATAATATACACAAATACAGTAGGAGGGAGGGCCAATATAATATACACAAATACAGTAGGAGGGAGGGCCAATACAATATATACAAATACAGTAGGAGGGAGGGCCAATATAATATATACAAATACAGTAGGAGGGAGGGCCAATATAATATACACAAATACAGTAGGAGGGAGGGCCAATATAATATACACAAATACAGTAGGAGGGAGGGCCAATATAATATATACAAATACAGTAGGAGGGAGGGCCAATACAATATATACAAATACAGTAGGAGGGAGGGCCAATACAATATATACAAATGCAGTAGGAGGGAGGGCCAATATAATATACACAAATACAGTAGGAGGGAGGGCCAATATAATATATACAAATACAGTAGGAGGGAGGGCCAATATAATATACACAAATACAGTAGGAGGGAGGGCCAATATAATATATACAAATACAGTAGGAGGGACGGCCAATATAATATACACAAATACAGTAGGAGGGAGGGCCAACATAATATACACAAATACAGTAGGAGGGAGGGCCAATATAATATACACAAATACAGTAGGAGGGAGGGCCAACATAATATACACAAATACAGTAGGAGGGAGGGCCAATATAATATACACAAATACAGTAGGAGGGAGGGCCAACATAATATACACAAATACAGTAGGAGGGAGGGCCAACATAATATACACAAATACAGTAGGAGGGAGGGCCAACATAATATACACAAATACAGTAGGAGAGAGGGCCAATATAATATACACAAATACAGTAGGAGGGAGGGCCAATATAATGTGCAGTTGGTGTTTGCTTAAATGGAAGGGAATGTTCAGCAAGTGTTATAGTGTTAAAGTGGCCATATGGATGAGAATTTGTTATTTATTTTGGATTTTTATTTGATAAAACAGCTTCACTATGTTTTTCTACTTGAAAAAATAATGTGAAAGAACATTGACCAAGTCCGTGTTCATAACTCAATACATTGCAAAAAGATGCACAAAGTGTAAAAAGTTTGTTATTGTACGTACAATAACAAACATTTTACACATTGTTTAATGTTTTGCAGTTTATTGAGTTATGAACATAAACTTGGTATATGTTCTTTCACATTATTTTTTCAAGTAGAAAAACATAGTGAAGCTGTTTTATCAAATAAAAATCCAAAATAAATAACAAATTCTCATCCGTATGGCCACTTTAATATCTGTTTATAGTTATACAGCAAGCCATGGCTGATATTATCACACTTACCTGTTTAAGTGGTAGCTTTTCTCCCATATTACTAATAACACTAGTAATCTGAAAACCACCATCATTATCAGCTGAAGTTTCTTCAAATTCTACTTTTCCCATGTTTTCAAACAGTTTGGGTAAATATAAGTTAGCCTGGGCTAGGTCATATCCTGTAATATAATAATAATTAAATAATATTATATAATAATAATAATGTTAGTTTTTATATAGCGCTTTCTCACTCTGCTCAAACTGCTTTACAATTATTATCCCTGGCATGGATCTATAGGGGTACAATGGCCCTTTATACTTCCTCAACTCCCTGGGGAGAATACAATCCATTGCAGCCTTTATAAGTGCATAGGATTAAAGCAGATCCCCAATTATACAGCTGGGTTGACAACTTGCAGATTGCAAGCCTGCCACTGTAACGGTATACATAGTACGTATTAAGTCAGATCAATTCTTCAATTATGTTGTAGTCTTATAAACTGATTTTTTTATGGCTCGCAATTTCAAAAAGTAATTTGAAATAAATTTAACTTTCTTTGATACCAACTGTGGAGGAAATAAAAAACCCATTAAAATTCACATAAAAATATCTACATGTAGCACTGTTGTAAAACATAACAAAATATGTCATGTGTTACACATCTGACATCAAATGATGTATCATTCTATTTTAAGCAACCCTTCCCTGACACCCCCCCCCCCCCTCTGAATTGAGTGTGGGGACTAACTTACATTAATTCAATAATTCAGTGTTTTGACTTACCATTACAAATGATATGCAACACATCTTCCAAAGAAAGGAAGTAAAATCTTGGAAACTTTTGTCGTCTTCTCTCCAAGTGATGTAATAAACTCTTCCAACATTGTTCAAGATGTGTATTCATTTTCTCTAATGCGCCAAGTATTCCTGGTGTGTAGACACATAAAATATTCAAAATATTGTTCAGGATGTATGAGATACATCATCAGTATTTTTATACTCATAACTCATCTAACCAGGGACAACAGGGCAATGCTAGTGATGGATAAAATTCCCTACTGAGTATGTATCATTTTTGTTTTACTGCAAGGAAAAATATTGATTTATCCGAAAAATAAGTTATGTTGAGTGGTTTCATAATCTATGTATGAGAAAACATGCAGGTTTTGACTTTGCCGTTACTTGATTCAACATGCAGATTTTGACTTTGGCGTTACTTGATTCAACATGCAGATTTTGACTTTGGCGTTACTTGATTCAACATGCAGGTTTTGACTTTGGCGTTACTTGATTCAACATGCAGATTTTGACTTTGGCGTTACTTGATTCAACATGCAGATTTTGACTTTGGCGTTACTTGATTCAACATGCAGGTTTTGACTTTGTGATTACATGATTCAACATGCAGATTTTGACTTTGTGATTACTTGATTCAACATGCAGATTTTGACTTTGGCGTTACTTGATTCAACATGCAGATTTTGACTTTGGCGTTACTTGATTCAACATGCAGATTTTGACTTTGGCGTTACTTGATTCAACATGCAGGTTTTGACTTTGGTGTTACTTGATTCAACATGCAGATTTTGACTTTGGCGTTACTTGACTCAACATGCAGGTTTTGACTTTGGTGTTACTTGATTCAACAAGCAGGTTTTGACTTTTTGGCGTTACTTGATTCAACATGCAGATTTTGACTTTGGTGTTACTTGATTCAACATGCAGATTTTGACTTTGGCGTTACTTGATTCAACATGCAGGTTTTGACTTTGGTGTTACTTGATTCAACATGCAGGTTTTGACTTTGGTGTTACTTGATTCAACATGCAGATTTTGACTTTGGTGTTACTTGATTCAACATGCAGGTTTTGACTTTGGCGTTACTTGATTCAACATGCAGGTTTTGACTTTGGCGTTACTTGATTCAACATGCAGGTTTTGACTTTGGCGTTACTTGATTCAACATGCAGGTTTTGACTTTGGCGTTACTTGATTCAACATGCAGATTTTGACTTTGGCGTTACTTGATTCAACATGCAGGTTTTGACTTTGGTGTTACTTGATTCAACATGCAGGTTTTGACTTTGGCGTTACTTGATTCAACATGCAGGTTTTGACTTTGGCGTTACTTGATTCAACATGCAGGTTTTGACTTTGGCGTTACTTGATTCAACATGCAGGTTTTGACTTTGGTGTTACTTGATTCAACATGCAGATTTTGACTTTGTGATTACTCTAACAGTCTTTAATAAGTTTTATTACTTCCATAGTACTTTAACAGTCTTTAATAAGTTTTATTACTTCCATAGTACTTTAACAGTCTTTAATAAGTTTTGTTACTTCCATAGTACTCTAACAGTCTTTAATAAGTTTTGTTACTTCCATAGTACTCTAACAGTCTTTAATAAGTTTTATTACTTCCATAGTACTCTAACAGTCTTTAATAAGTTTTATTACTTCCATAGTACTCTAACAGTCTTTATAAGTTTTATTACTTCCATAGTACTTTAACAGTCTTTAATAAGTTTTATTACTTCCATAGTACTTTAACAGTCTTTAATAAGTTTTGTTACTTCCATAGTACTCTAACAGTCTTTAATAAGTTTTGTTACTTCCATAGTACTCTAACAGTCTTTAATAAGTTTTATTACTTCCATAGTACTCTAACAGTCTTTATAATAATAAGTTTTATTACTTCCATAGTACTCTAACAGTCTTTATAATAATAAGTTTTATTACTTCCATAGTACTTTAACAGTCTTTAATAAGTTTTATTACTTCCATAGTACTCTAACAGTCTTTAATAAGTTTTATTACTTCCATAGTGCTCTAACAGTCTTTAATAAGTTTTATTACTTCCATAGTACTCTAACAGTCTTTAATAAGTTTTATTACTTCCATAGTACTTTAACAGTCTTTAATAAGTTTTATTACTTCCATAGTACTCTAACAGTCTTTAATAAGTTTTATTACTTCCATAGTACTCTAACAGTCTTTAATAAGTTTTATTACTTCCATAGTACTCTAACAGTCTTTAATAAGTTTTATTACTTCCATAGTACTCTAACATTCTTTATAATAATAAGTTTTATTACTTCCATAGTACTCTAACAGTCTTTAATAAGTTTTATTACTTCCATAGTACTCTAACAGTCTTTATAAGTTTTATTACTTCCATAGTACTTTAACAGTCTTTAATAAGTTTTATTACTTCCATAGTACTCTAACAGTCTTTAATAAGTTTTATTACTTCCATAGTACTCTAACAGTCTTTAATAAGTTTTGTTACTTCCATAGTACTCTAACAGTCTTTAATAAGTTTTGTTACTTCCATAGTACTCTAACAGTCTTTATAATAATAAGTTTTATTACTTCCATAGTACTTTAACACTCTTTATAATAATAAGTTTTGTTACTTCCATAGTACTCTAACAGTCTTTAATAAGTTTTATTACTTCCATAGTACTCTAACAGTCTTTAATAAGTTTTGTTACTTCCATAGTACTCTAACAGTCTTTAATAAGTTTTGTTACTTCCATAGTACTCTATTTAGTATGCAGTCTTAATTAGTTGATTTCATTGATATGCAAATTTCACTAATTTACATGAACAGATTTCACTCAATAACTAATCAGGTCTAGCCATTATCCCAAACATCATATTACCAAATTTCAGTATAACTGAGCCTGCTATTAAGAAAATGATGAACAGGCAGACAGACAGACAGACAGACAGACAGACACACATACATACACACACACACACACACACACACACACACACACACACAGACTGCCATTTCAATAACACCCCTTAAGGGAGGTAAAAAGACAAGTTTATCCTGAATTCAATTCAATCTTACCTTTTCTTTGGCAGCATTGTAAGACATTAGGGTTCTTTTCTGTGGCTCTCATTAACAATCTAAAATCTCTATTTGCAGAGTTAAATAACTTGGCTTCTTGTGACAGAGTGGCTCTAACATCAGCCCCAGAAAAGACCTAATAATAGAATACATTGCCGTGACTGTAGCATAGAATGACAACAACAATAGTACCAATGGCACTGCAGCACAACTGTACAGTTTTTACAAATGTTTACCCACATGCTGATCCATGCTAGGTATAGGTGTTCATTTGCTGAATGACTACGCAGTTGCCTATCCAACCATGCTGCTATCTTTGCAATATACACGATCATTTGTCATTATCTCACACCCACTATCCATCTATCTACTCTCACACCCTACTATCCATCTATCTACTCTCACACCCTACTATCCATCTATCTACTCTCACACCCTACTATCCATTTATCTACTCTCACACCCTCCTATCCATCTATCTACTCTCACACCCTCCTATCCATCTATCCACTCTCACATCCTACTATCCATCTATCTACTCTCACACCCTACTATCCATCTATCTACTCTCACACCCTACTATCTATCCATCCACTCTCACACCCTCCAATCCATCCATCTACTCTCACACCCTACTATCCATCTATCTACTCTCACACCCTACTATCCATCTATCTACTCTCACACCCTACTATCCATCTATCTACTCTCACACCCTACTATCCATCTATCTACTCTCACACCCTACTATCCATCTATCCACTCTCACATCCTACTATCCATCTATCCACTCTCACACCCTACTATCCATTTATCTACACTCACACCCTACTATCCATCTATCTACTCTCACACCCTACTATCCATCTATCTACTCTCACACCCTACTATCCATCTATCTACTCTCACACCCTCCTATCTATCCATCCACTCTCACACCCTACTATCCATCTATCCACTCTCACACCCTACTATCCATTTATCCACTCTCACACCCTCCTATCTATCCATCCACTCTCACACCCTACTATCCATCTATCCACTCTCACACCCTACTATCCATCTATCTACTCTCACACCCTACTATCCATCTATCTACTCTCACACCCTACTATCCATCTATCCACTCTCACATCCTACTATCCATCTATCCACTCTCACACCCTACTATCCATTTATCTACTCTCACACCCTACTATCCATCTATCTACTCTCACACCCTACTATCCATCTATCTACTCTCACACCCTACTATCCATCTATCTACTCTCACACCCTACTATCCATCTATCTACTCTCACACCCTACTATCCATCTATCTACTCTCACACCCTACTATCCATCTATCTACTCTCACACCCTACTATCCATCTATCTACTCTCACACCCTACTATCCATCTATCCACTCTCACATCCTACTATCCATCTATCCACTCTCACACCCTACTATCCATTTATCTACACTCACACCCTACTATCCATCTATCTACTCTCACACCCTACTATCCATCTATCTACTCTCACACCCTACTATCCATCTATCTACTCTCACACCCTCCTATCTATCCATCCACTCTCACACCCTACTATCCATCTATCCACTCTCACACCCTACTATCCATCTATCCACTCTCACACCCTCCTATCTATCCATCCACTCTCACACCCTACTATCCATCTATCCACTCTCACACCCTACTATCCATCTATCTACTCTCACACCCTACTATCCATCTATCTACTCTCACACCCTACTATCCATCTATCTACTCTCACACCCTACTATCCATCTATCTACTCTCACACCCTACTATCCATCTATCTACTCTCACACCCTACTATCCATCTATCCACTCTCACACCCTACTATCCATCTATCCACTCTCACACCCTCCTATCTATCCATCCACTCTCACACCCTACTATCCATCTATCCACTCTCACACCCTACTATCCATATATCTACTCTCACACCCTACTATCCATCTATCTACTCTCACACCCTACTATCCATCTATCTACTCTCACACCCTACTATCCATCTATCTACTCTCACACCCTACTATCCATCTATCTACTCTCACACCCTACTATCCATCTATCTACTCTTACACCCTACTATCCATCTATCTACTCTCACACCCTACTATCCATCTATCTACTCTCACACCCTACTATCCATCTATCTACTCTCATACCCTACTATCCATCTATCTACTCTCACACCCTACTATCCATCTATCTACTCTCACACCCTACTATCCATCTATCTACTCTCACACCCTACTATCCATCTATCTACTCTCACATCCTACTATCCATCTATCTACTCTCACACCCTACTATCCATCTATCTACTCTCACATCCTACTATCCATCTATCCACTCTCACACCCTACTATCCATCTATCTACTCTCACACCCTACTATCCATCTATCTACTCTCACACCCTACTATCCATCTATCCACTCTCACATCCTACTATCCATCTATCCACTCTCACACCCTACTATCCATTTATCTACTCTCACACCCTACTATCCATCTATCTACTCTCACACCCTACTATCCATCTATCTACTCTCACACCCTACTATCCATCTATCTACTCTCACACCCTACTATCCATCTATCTACTCTCACACCCTACTATCCATCTATCCACTCTCACATCCTACAATCCATCTATCCACTCTCACACCCTACTATCCATTTATCTACTCTCACACCCTACTATCCATCTATCTACTCTCACACCCTACTATCCATAATTAACTCTAATACCCTACTATCCATCCATAAACCCATCCATCCATTCTTTCTTTAGTGCATCCTGTTTTTTATTACTGTACATATTTGATACATACTTCTTCAAGTTCAACCCATTTTTCTTGTACTTCTAACCAGACAGCCAGTACAGCTTCTATGGTCTGTAGACGTTTTTGCCATTTAATGACTTCATCCAGGAAGGATCCAGCTACACTACTATTCTGCATAGCTTGTAGAGACACTTGGTGAGTCTCTAACTCTTCAAACACTGGCTCAGTCTCATGAAGAAGGAATAACATTCCAGAATCCTAGGGTTACAAAAACATTGAAATATAGTCAGTCAGTAAATATCACCCTGTACAGACTATTGTCATGTATGTTGTCAGTCAGTAAATATCACCCTGTACAGACTATTGTCATGTATGTTGTCAGTCAGTAAATATCACCCTGTACAGACTATTGTCATGTATGTTGTCAGTCAGTAAATATCACCCTGTACACACTATTGTCATGTATGTTGTCAGTCAGTAAATATCACCCTGTACAGACTATTGTCATGTAGGTTGTAAGTCAGTAAATATCACCCTGTACAGACTATTGACATGTAGGTTGTTAGTCAGTAAATATCACCCTGTACAGACTATTGACATGTAGGTTGTAAGTCAGTAAATATCACCCTGTACAGACTATTGTCATGTAGGTTGTTAGTCAGTAAATATCACCCTGTACAGACTATTGTCATGTAGGTTGTAAGTCAGTAAATATCACCCTGTACAGACTATTGTCATGTAGGTTGTTAGTCAGTAAATATCACCCTGTACAGACTATTGTCATGTAGGTTGTTAGTCAGTAAATATCACCCTGTACAGACTATTGTCATGTAGGTTGTAAGTCAGTAAATATCACCCTGTACAGACTATTGACATGTAGGTTGTAAGTCAGTAAATATCACCCTGTACAGACTATTGTCATGTAGGTTGTTAGTCAGTAAATATCACCCTGTACAGACTATTGTCATGTAGGTTGATAGTCAGTAAATATCACCCTGTACACACTATTGTCATGTAGGTTGTAAGTCAGTAAATATCACCCTGTACAGACTATTGACATGTAGGTTGTAAGTCAGTAAATATCACCCTGTACAGACTATTGTCATGTAGGTTGTAAGTCAGTAAATATCACCCTGTACAGACTATTGTCATGTAGGTTGTTAGTCAGTAAATACCACCCTGTACACACTATTGACATGTAGGTTGTAAGTCAGTAAATATCACCCTGTACAGACTATTGACATGTAGGTTGTAAGTCAGTAAATATCACCCTGTACACACTACTGTCATGTAGGTCGTCAGTCAGTAAATATCACCCTGTACAGACTATTGACATGTAGGTTGTTAGTCAGTAAATATCACCCAGTACAGACTATTGTCATGTAGGTTGTTAGTCAGTAAATATCACCCTGTACAGACTATTGCCATGTAGGTTGTAAGTCAGTAAATATCACCCTGTACAGACTATTGTCATGTAGGTTGTAAGTCAGTAAATATCACCCTGTACAGACTATTGTCATGTAGGTTGTTAGTCAGTAAATATCACCCTGTACACACTATTGTCATGTAGGTTGTAAGTCAGTAAATATCACCCTGTACAGACTATTGACATGTAGGTTGTAAGTCAGTAAATATCACCCTGTACACACTATTGTCATGTAGGTTGTAAGTCAGTAAATATCACCCTGTACACACTATTGTCATGTAGGTTGTAAGTCAGTAAATATCACCCTGTACACACTATTGTCATGTAGGTTGTAAGTCAGTAAATATCACCCTGTACAGACTATTGACATGTAGGTTGTAAGTCAGTAAATATCACCCTGTACAGATTATTGTCATGTAGGTTGTTAGTCAGTAAATATCACCCTGTACAGACTATTGTCATGTAGGTTGTAAGTCAGTAAATATCACCCTGTACAGACTATTGTCATGTAGGTTGTAAGTCAGTAAATATCACCCTGTACAGACTATTGTCATGTAGGTTGTTAGTCAGTAAATATCACCCTGTACAGACTATTGTCATGTAGGTTGTAAGTCAGTAAATATCACCCTGTACAGACTATTGACATGTAGGTTGTTAGTCAGTAAATATCACCCTGTACACACTATTGTCATGTAGGTTGTAAGTCAGTAAATATCACCCTGTACAGACTATTGTCATGTAGGTTGTAAGTCAGTAAATATCACCCTGTACAGACTATTGTCATGTAGGTTGTAAGTCAGAATGAAAAATAGAAATGAATTGAAATGTTTACATCACTAACTCATCACTGATAATACATTATAAACTCATGTGTACATGTGTATGTAATTACAACAACAAAGTGAATTAATCAATATAATTTATGACATATAGCCTGAAGTCACTAAGCAATGCACAACATTGGAGAGTAGTGTACAATACTAAACAATTCACAACATTGGAGTGTAAAACACTGAAAAGCAGTGCATAACAGTGACATGTGTACAGCAGTGAATGGTGCATAACATAACAATCCAGCAATAGGGTGAGAGGTGGGTGTAAGAAAGTATAACTATTATTACAATAGCAATTGAAATGTGTTGAATATTAAATTGTTTGGTGTGGAAAATGCATTACACATCACACATGCAGGGTGGGATGGGGTACAATGGGATGCCACATGGTGTATATTCCTGAATCAAAGAGTGGTTGGGTTGGATAAGATATGATAGGATGGTTGGGATAGGTGAGATGAATAATGAGACACAACAAGAACACCATCTGTGCATCAAAGATGACTTGGTAGTGGGTGTTGGTTTTACTAACTATAGTATGGATATATTCCATGGATAGGCATACCAACAGATTTACTTACATTAAGGGAGGTAAGCTATATATACAGTCAGAGGGAAATGGAAAGACACAAATTAAGATTAAAGATTGGAAATGGTTAAAACATTCTAAACTAATGATTGATGTTTAACACAATTGATATGCCAGGTGTTAGTTATATTGTGAGACAATGTCACATCTTGTCAAATAATAACCAAATTCAAATAGTGACAGAATGACAAAGTTCACTCTAAGTGTCATTATCTTTTCTTTGATATTTCAATTCACTTTAATATCAGTTCACACACAAAATAGCAATAACATGTACATTTGTCTCCCATATTTGATATTTTCTTACACAGTAACAACTATCAAACTTTAATGTTTTCATTTCTGTTTTTGATGTAGTCAAGCCATTTTCAAACTTACATCTCCTAAGTTTAGTAGCGATGCTGGTAGTGATGAGACACTTGTTCGTCTGTTTCGACTCTGACCACCAGTAAGACTAGACATGCGACTCTGTGCTCGTCTGCTCACATTTGTACGACTTTTATCTTTATCTGCACCTTCTGCATCACTTATCTCACTCTTAGTTGCAGTGTCCTATAATATATAGACAAAAAATCAACTGACAACATATTGTTAGTGGTACAAGCTGAGTTCATAAGCTTTTTACTCATCAAGTGAAAATACTGACATAAAACCTTGATGTAATTATTCTTATAATGTTAATGTCAATGCATGCCTTCTGTAACATTACAATAGCTGTTATGTTACAAACCTTAGGGTTCATTTCATAGTCAGGGTTTCCTCAACAGTTTTGATACGTGTCATAAATTATGTTATATCGAATCATTTATAAGTTGTATCTTAATATCAGGTTTGAGTTCAGTCAATTGCAAGTGATGGTTAAGTTTGCTTCAGTTTGAGTTCAGTCAATTGCAAGTGATGGTTAAGTTTGCTTCAGTTTGAGTTCAGTCAATTGCAAGTGATGGTTAAGTTTGCTTCAGTTTGAGTTCAGTCAATTGCAAGTGATGGTTAAGTTTGCTTCAGTTTGAGTTCAGTCAATTGCAAGTGATGGTTAAGTGTACTTCAGTTTGGGTTCAGTCAATTGCAAGTGATGGTTAAGTTTGCTTCAGTTTGAGTTCAGTCAATTGCAAGTGATGGTTAAGTTTGCTTCAGTTTGAGTTCAGTCAATTGCAAGTGATGGTTAAGTTTGCTTCAGTTTGAGTTCAGTCAATTGCAAGTGATGGTTAAGTTTGCTTCAGTTTGAGTTCAGTCAATTGCAAGTGATGGTTAAGTGTACTTCAGTTTGAGTTCAGTCAATTGCAAGTGATGGTTAAGTTTGCTTCAGTTTGAGTTCAGTCAATTGCAAGTGATGGTTAAGTTTGCTTCAGTTTGAGTTCAGTCAATTGCAAGTGAGGGTTAAGTTTGCTTCAGTTTGAGTTCAGTCAATTGCAAGTGATGGTTAAGTTTGCTTCAGTTTGAGTTCAGTCAATTGCAAGTGATGGTTAAGTTTGCTTCAGTTTGAGTTCAGTCAATTGCAAGTGATGGTTAAGTGTACTTCAGTTTGAGTTCAGTCAATTGCAAGTGATGGTTAAGTGTACTTCAGTTTGAGTTCAGTCAATTGCAAGTGATGGTTAAGTTTGCTTCAGTTTGAGTTCAGTCAATTGCAAGTGGTGGTTAAGTGTGCTTCAGTTTGAGTTCAGTCAATTGCATGTGATGGTTAAGTGTACTTCAGTTTGAGTTCAGTCAATTGCAAGTGATGGTTAAGTGTGCTTCAGTTTGGGTTCAGTCAATTGCAAGTGATGGTTAAGTGTACTTCAGTTTGAGTTCAGTCAATTGCAAGTGATGGTTAAGTGTACTTCAGTTTGGGTTCAGTCAATTGCATGTGATGGTTAAGTGTACTTCAGTTTGAGTTCAGTCAATTGCAAGTGATGGTTAAGTGTGCTTCAGTTTGGGTTCAGTCAATTGCAAGTGATGGTTAAGTGTGCTTCAGTTTGGGTTCAGTCAATTGCAAGTGATGGTTAAGTGTGACTACAATGTGACTATCTTTTGTACATGCAGTCAAAATTACACCCCTATACTCATGTAAACTCAGCTTGTGCCTCTTTTTACGACAATCATATTTTACATGTGAACTTCACAACTGCATGGTAAAATCTGAAATCAAACTCTGTGCATGCATGTTATTTTTCTAAATAAAAGCAAAGCAAAGCAAAGCGATACATAAGAATGGCATATTATATTTGGATGGTACCCTTCAATGTGTAATGAATATTGTATAGTACATTTACTAAGTCTGGCATTCTAGGTAATCATGATGGATTTTTGTATTAGCGGTTCAAGTGCGACTTTCCCGACTTGGTGAGCCAGCAAGTCAGGTGTCATAAAAATTGTTTGCATCTCTAAAGCTATTTGCAATGTCACTGATAATTGGTCAGTAAAACTGATAACAAGTGATATGACATTAGGGGCTTCACACTTAGATATTGAGCTTAGCTTTGCCTGATGTGTTATGTAATAGTGCTTTATCACATTTGTAAATATTGCCAACAACATTATTCAGTGATAAGAAAGATAAGAAACCCCACTTCCTTAGTTAATGACTGGATTCTGTAATGTGCTGTCATTGTATGTTGTTTTCCTCCCTACCTCTCCTATTGGTCCATTCTCTATTGCCACAGAACTTCTGACATGTGCTCTTAATTCAAAGATTTTACTCAACCAAATCTCTTCATAAGTCTTCAAAGCACTTTCAATGGCCACATCTTTAACAGCTCTTTGTACAATAGACCTCACTTCATCAACGTGATCTGTTAATGAAAATACATCAGGCAAAAAATAAAAGTCTGAATGACAGAAACTAATACTTCAAGTTAACAGCATAGCCGAACAATCCTTTCCTGAAAATAAATACTGTATTTGACAGCACTACACAGTCTTAAACATTGATGACTAGTCAAATAGATATACACAAACATTGATGACTAGTCAAATAGATATACACAAACATTGATGACTAGTCAAATAGATATACACAAACATTGATGACTAGTCAAATAGATATACACAAACATTGATGACTAGTCAAATAGATATACACAAACATTGATAACTAGTCAAATAGATATACACAAACATTGATGACTAGTCAAATAGATATACACAAACATTGATGACTAGTCAAATAGATATACACAAACATTGATGACTAGTCAAATAGATATACATAAACCTAAAAAAGTGTATACATTTCTATATGTACATGTGCGTCTGCCTGTGTCTACCTGTGTCTGCCTGTGTCTACCTGTGTCTACCTGCGTCTACTTGAGTCTACCTGTGTCTACCTCTGTCTGCCTGTGTCCACATGTACCTGCGTCTACCTGTGTCTCGGTGTATTTGGGTAAGTGGTGTGAATATTAAAAACTCCTAAGTGCCTATTCCCTTCAGTGTAAAATATCTCATGAGTACTCATTGCGAAATCATGAATTATTATTTCTGTTGACTCCCATGATGCAATAGCCCATACCAAAGATACCCTGGCCGGCTATATAAAGGCACAAAATCAATTTGATGTTTCTCTGAAATCTCAAGTAATTGTAGGTGATGTAAAAATCATGAAAAGACTCTCCAGAACCCCTAGTTTATCAAAATGTCTCTATTTCCTGGAGTGGTGTTCCCTTTTAAAACCATACTTACTCTGTAGTCCAAGTTCAAGTAACTGTCCCAATGTCATTCTTGTGAGACTGTCATTATCAATCTGTAACATGCCACCAGTAACTCTCACCAACTGTTTCCAATGTCTGGGTCTCATTGCTGGATTACTTAGATCATCTATCAATGGCAAACAGGCCTGTAAATAAGATCCCATATAAATCATTAATAGGTCTGCAAATAATTGTTGGAGATGGTTACAAAACGTAGTAATTTCAGACAAAAGTGTCAGCTTTCATGTAAACAGACATGGCCACGGTGACAGCTTAACCACGGACACATGCTTAACAACCATTGCTGGGTGTATTTGTATATCTCATGAGATCTGCCACAAGATGTAAAATCCCTTATCATAACAATGGGAATTTTCAAATTTTCAATCATAACAATGGAGATTTTTAACACTTACAACATTTTCAACATTTACAACATTAATCTAAACACCAGAGATTTTCAACATTTTCAATCATATTTTGAACTTTGCAAAACTATTCACAACACATAGATCTTGTCATGATATAGAATGGCCTGGGTATGAATAACCTATTTTTTTGTTTGAATGCATAATTCAATTTCAAATAGGTTTATTTGTTGCAAGACTTGATTCTTACCTGTATGACCAGTATAGAATCTTGCATTCCTAGATATACATCCCATAATTGCACCTCATCTGATAAACTATTAACCATATCAAGTTGGTCATCGGTTGCTTCTCTTAGATATTTGGTATTCATCTTTTGCCAACGTTCTCTCTTCCATTCATTTTGCTGATCATCTACAAGTCTATCAAATAACCATGGTAACAACAAATTAAGACATGATTAACAACTCTTCCTAGAAGACACAGTACCCCTCAAGCCCAGGTCAAGGCCATCAAAGGTAAATTTTGTCTCAAAAGAAAGTTTAAACCTGGCAAAATGGTGGTAGACACTTGAACATGGTCTCTACGTATTAATGGTTTTGAGTTATGTGGTAAATCATGAATGTTCACTACAAATATGGTTGCCATTGAGTGAAAAGTGGCATGAGCACCAAAAACAATGCAAGTATATGTTTATCTGGTTCTACATTAGGCCCTGAAAAAAAATTGTTTGGTTCCGGTTACCCAACCCATCTAGTTTTTCACTGCCGACCCTAAACTTTTTTTGACATGTTTGAGAAAAAAATAATAAAATCGTGAAAATTGTGAAGTCTCGTCAGAAATAGTGGACACGGAAACTTACATCAACTAAAAAAAAAGACAATAAAAAACTGTTCTTCCTATCTGTAATGGCTGTACATATGATGGGACGACACCAATAATACAGAGACCATTTGGAAAATACATAACTATCTAACCAAAAGACACACACACACACACCTGTTCTAAAATGGAGTGTAATCAGAATGCACATTTTTTTATTAGGCCTTATCTATAGACTAGACATGAATCAGGTTTAAAAGACATTAGCCACACATATTTGCTACAAAGTGTCTGCAATATGCAAGTAATGGTAATTTTTATGGTCTTCCCTGTAGGTCAAGGTACAGGTCAAAGGTCACTGTCATATGAGAAAACTTGCATGTGATCATGACATGGGGGTAGACACTTGTCCGAGTATTATAGTTTTCGAGTTATGCAGTAAATATTGATTTTTAACTACACATACATGTATGATAGGTCACCTTTGTGCCAGGTTTGAAATAAATTGGATATTGCATGTTTGAGAAAGCACGTATTAGGACGCACAGATGGATCCCATTGCAATAGTTCCTTTTGTGGACTAAAAATTAGAAATATATTTCTAAGCAGTTTTGACAGAAAACCACAACCAACTAACAAAATGGACATTCTTACCTGACAGTTTCCCAAACTTGTTTGAGATTCTTCAATTCATGTCGACATCTGTCAATGACATTACATTATTATGATTAAGACAATTTAAAGCTGACATCATACATTCATTAATTTGAATCTTAACCTTTAACCCTACAATATTTTATAAATGACAGGCTCCTAGGAACATAAATGAAGTGTTTCAATTACTATGCAGTCCTTTGTAATTAACACTTATTTTAGCTATCCTGACTACAAAGATTTTATATCAATAATAATAATAATAATAATAATGATAACAATAATTGAATAATAGTATACAAATGTGACATATATTTAAACAATAATGTACGCCCTCCCAGCCCATAATGGACGAAAGCAAACTTTGAACAACATAATGGGCGAGGTGACAGCCGAGCACATTATGGAGTGCAAAGTTTGCTTGAGTCCATTATGGACTGGGAGGGCATACATTATTGTTATTATTTTATAGTTTTGCCAATTCCAGTGAATTTGTAGACCGAGAAACGCAAAACAACGTATAAGATACACATCGCTGAACATCGTCTGCCATGTTCGGCCCGGAAGCTGAATACTAATCATAGCGACACACGTACGTACACGTACACACACATATACACTTCAATGAACTGCTGTGAACACAAATTTGTTTCATGAATGCGTTGTATTTTTAAACAGTGGAAATGACAATCATAAGTAACAACATACATTTCGAAAAGATACCTAGTCGTATGAAGAAACAGAACAAATAAGCTTGTATTGTTATGCTCCTTCCGGGGCCGCTATGCCCAATAACGGAGTACATTATCAGTAATAATGTACAGCGATGACGTCACAAAATTAACTGGAATTGGTAATGCTATAATATAATATTACGTAATGGACTTACTCTGGAATTATGGTAAAATTGACAACAGCCGTCTCCAGTAATTCTTGAAGTTCAATAAGATCCTACAAAGTAACAATTCATTCAATCAATGTCTTGATGAGATGATAAACAATTCAAAGGAAAATGTCCAAATGACTAGCTATTTATTATATATACATGTATGATGTAGTAGAAAAGGCCATGCAAAAACTAAGTACAAAAATGTATATAAGACGTAAAAAAGAAAGAAAGGGAAGGAAGAAACACATTGATTGTAATCCATGACACTGATCAAGTCACAAACACAGTGTACATGTACTAGCAAAGCATAACATTGTCAAACTGCAATCAATTGTAGATGTTTGAGGTAACATGCAGAATAAGTAGGCCAATCTCTCCTACCGAGGCAACAACCAAATCTATAAAGCCCTAGTTACAAAGAAAAAGTCAGAAAGTTAAAGTTACACAGTGTAGTCAAGAATGACAAGAGAATTACTTCCACACAGGGATTTGCATGATTTTATGACACTGCACAAATATCCATTACCACATATATCATTTAGACTGTGATTCTAACTTAGACTAAGAACAAACTACTGCTGTGCATGAGTGAGGTTGCATGGGGGGGGGGGGGGGGGGGGCTGAGACCATGATGGTACTTTAGATAAAAACTACAGCAGAGGCCTGAGTGATCTTCCAAATCTAATATTAGACCCTAATATTAGATTTTAGGCGATATTATCCAATAAAAACTGCTATCCAGGTGATGAACAATGTCTAAAATTAGATTTTAGATTCTAAGTTTAACTTAGATTTAGATAATATTATCCAACAAGCGACCTATCGGTCAGAATAGCTCCGCTGTTTTTTTGTTTTTGTTTTTGTTTTTATTTTGGTGACATGTAGAAGTGGTTCAGTTCTTCACTATGCAGTTTTGTTTTAGCGATGTAATAAAGTGGTTACTGGTTTCATATGATGTCTCACTATAAAACACATTTTACACAGAAGTTGGTAATGTATTGTACTTTTATACCATAGTCACCATTTTATAACAAAAATCTACTGTTTATGAAAAATTGCACAAAATCTCAGAAAAAAAATGACTGGGAAATGCACACACGAAAAAGAAAAAAAAGAGAAGATTTTGAGGTTGGCTATAAATAATTCCAGTGTCATACAGCTTTAACCATGGAAAATTTTAATGATGAATGAAATAAACTAGGGATCTAAAATAATTTTGAGGCAATTTGAATTTCAATTTTCTAACAAATTTACCAAGTCAACAACATTCAACTTGTACTAGTTGTATATAGGGAAGAAATGTATTAATCGCCATCTTAGTTTCCGTACGACGACAATCCCAAGTACCCGGAAGAGAGTCATTCTCAGCCATACGTTACAGTGGTAACACTCGTTCATGTTCGATTACCTTTCATAAAGAAAACACAACGAAATGGTTGAAGTGATCTTTTTTTTAAATTTCTTTTCATCACAAAAACAAAATCTGTGTGATCAAAAGTGTTGTAAACTAAACCAGAAAGAATTATCGGACTGGCTAAACTTCCCGCTGAACTGGAGTAAGGTCCAAGCCTCGATAGTACGTGAGGAAATCGTCTCAAACTAGCGATACAACTTTCAAAATATAACTTGGCATGTCTTCATTTGTTAGAGTTATACAATTCAAGACTGGTTTTCACTCGAAAAAAACAATTCTGTGAATAATGACACTCTGAACGCAGCGATTTCTCGGACGATGTTACTACTATAACGTATGGCTGGCAACGACTTGCTTCCGGGTTAGTCCCTCGTGCATCCGGGTACTTGAGATTGTCGTCGTATGGAACTACCACATCGGTAATTTTGACGCTGTGATTTTGCCAACAAGATTGATCGTAGAAAAACAAAACTCCATAAATGAACCACAAAGTACTTTCCCTTTCAAAATGTGATAATTTTAGAAAGAGTATATTATCGTTTTTTTGACGACTGACTCTGTCAAAAATCGTCCCATACACTTCAGTTCAGGCATGCTCATAGAGCTCACTTGATCTGTTGATCGTGAGGTGCGTATACTGGAATGAACCATTCTGTAGGAGGGTGGAGAATTTGGATTTGAAGTTTACAACCCTGTTTCGAACAAATATTTGTCATTTGGGCGCACAATGCGTAGAATTAAGACTACAGCACATATTACATTGCTAGTGTCTTTTGAAAGTTGCAGTTTACCTAAAGTCTCGCGGACTGATTTCCAATATGGCGTCGGTCATAATGCTCATTAACATATTCATTTTTTTTTTTAAATTGCGAAAAAAAAAAATCATAAAAAATAGAAAAGAAGACGTGCTGACTTGAAATTAACAAATCTAAGTAAGCTACCCCCTGCGCATCAACACACCAGATATCAAAGCAATCTGACAAGAAGTTTTCAAGGAGATGATGAAAATGACATTTTATGAAAAAAAATCATAAAAAATTGAAAATGGCACAGATCAACTTGGCATGAACAAATCTGAATAGCCTCCCCCCAGGGAACATGCACACCAAATATCGAAGAATTCCGACTGTCACTTTCGGAGTAGATAATGAAAATATAAAAGTTTGACAGACACCTATGATTCACTCTACTCTCTATACTCTATACAACCTATACCTAAAGCTACGCTTTCAGCTTTCGCTGACAGCGGAGCTAATAAAAACTACTGTCAGGGGTATGGGCAATGAGCGAGTCTAATAATAGAATTTACTATTAGATTTTAGACTCGAAGAGTGTGGCATTATATACAATATCATCTGATAACAAATATATGTACAATGTTGTGATGTGCACGGCAAGTGTGAAACAGGGCTGAGATTATGTGAACATTGACTACAAGACATTATCTCAAAGCCAGTCACACTTAGTAATACCTTGCTATACAGAGCCATTACATACACTAAACAGTACATTGTTGAAGTACATTTTGTGGTACCCCGTTTTTTAGTGTACATACACCTTAGCTACAATTCACCATCACATTTGCAATCTATTGGCAGACACAAAGATGAAGATTTAAGTGCCATCTTGCACTAGTGAATAGAACTTGATTAAACAGAGGTGGTTATGTAGATTATAAATCAAATAAACATGGGATTAGAATGATAGTTGTCAAAGTAAGTATTGTACTTGATAACATACCAAGGCACTGGTGGAAATTAGGTTTCCACTAAGACAACTATAGAGAACAGACTAGAAACGCCACTTTTCCCTTGGTGTGAAGATGTCACTTATTTGCTTTAGCGATAATCCTAATTAGGGGCCGTTGTTTATGTATGAAGTTGTGATGTTACGTTTGATCATGTGAACATAACAGGATATTTGGGCCAGAGTTGCAGCAATAATTGTAGCTTTTGATGTGATTTTGAGGGCTTTTTCTTCTGTTTTTGTGCTTTTTTTCATTTCAATGTTTAACTGGAAGCAACACTACAATTCCCGTAATGTAAACGCAAACAGATGGCAGCGATTCAGATCTAAATTGCAAAGTTTGGTGGATTTTTCTGCTAAATTACGCCGTACCTGCTAAAAAATCGGACATTTCCTAACACCAACATTAGTTATGGAGCCTTCAAGACCAAAGAAGAGTTCAGAGGTACTCCAATTCCGTCAAAATCGGCAAATGCATTTGGAAACTGGCAGTGTGCTGACATCTCGCTCACATTTTCAGTGTGATCTCATCTATTTACATTAACGTTACAGGAATTAAAGCATTTGCTTCCCATTAAACATCAGAATGAAAAAAACACCCAAAAACAGAAGAAAAAGCCATCAAATCACAGCATATGCTACAATTATTGCAGCTAGGGCCAGAGATACATCCCAACTGCAGACATCTCAAAACATGTTCCTGTGTGTGTACTATAGGTATAGTATACATGTATAATGTATACTTGTAGTTATGATTTTGACTGTAAATAAAATGACATTTTTTAAGGAACTGACTTTCATGACTCTGAGAACAAGGATGATTAGATCTATAATTTGATCGAATATGCATGACCAATCAAGTGATGAAGAAAAAAACTAGCGAGATACAAGCAACTTCAACATAGCAGAACTCATCTGAAACTGCAGTGATTTTGATTCAGACTGCGTGATGGTCTTCATTTCTGGTCATAGACTACACTTACTAACTTTTGATCTCTTTTGATAGAAACTTTCGGAGTCAATTGCAAAAGAAACGTGAAGACCCGAAATATCATTTCGGCACGCTTGAAGGTAGATAGTGACAGTAGGAAGAGGGATTAGAGCCTCATTCACACCTAATACACAATTGGCGATTCTAGTCTGTTCTCTATAGTGGTCTGAGGTTTGCATCAGTGACATTTGGCATTTGACTAGATGGCCATAAATAAGAATAAAAAGTCACAGACACCATGGTTTAACACATTTTAGTTTCTGCACAACTATATTTGTTTGGATGCAACCAGATCTTGTTGCAAAGTGGGTGGGTGCCGACCGACAGTGATAGGGTGTTACAACACATCATATCTTACTCCAGTATGTCTATATCCATATGTAACTCACATGTTATCACACACACTACATGTAGTATCCAGTATGTCTATATCCATATGTAACTCACACGTTATCACACACACTACATGTGGTATCCAGTATGTCTATATCCATATGTAACTCACACGTTATCACACACACTACATGTGGTATCCAGTATGTCTATATCCATATGTAACTCACATGTTATCACACACACTACATGTAGTATCCAGTATGTCTATATCCATATGTAACTCACACGTTATCACACACACTACATGTGGTATCCAGTATGTCTATATCCATATGTAACTCACATGTTATCACACACACTACATGTAGTATCCAGTATGTCTATATCCATATGTAACTCACACGTTATCACACACACTACATGTAGTATCCAGTATGTCTATATCCACATGTAACTCACACGTTATCACACACACTACATGTGGTATCCAGTATGTCTATATCCATATGTAACTCACACGTTATCACACACACTACATGTAGTATCCAGTATGTCTATATCCACATGTAACTCACATGTTATCACACACACTACATGTGGTATCCAGTATGTCTATATCCATATGTAACTCACATGTTATCACACACACTACATGTGGTATCCAGTATGTCTATATCCATATGTAACTCACATGTTATCACACACACTACATGTAGTATCCAGTATGTCTATATCCATATATGTAACTCACATGTTATCACACACACTACATGTAGTATCCAGTATGTCTATATCCATATGTAACTCACACGTTATCACACACACTACATGTGGTATCCAGTATGTCTATATCCATATGTAACTCACATGTTATCACACACACTACATGTGGTATCCAGTATGTCTATATCCATATGTAACTCACATGTTATCACACACACTACATGTGGTATCCAGTATGTCTATATCCATATGTAACTCACACGTTATCACACACACTACATGTAGTATCCAGTATGTCTATATCCATATGTAACTCACACGTTATCACACACACTACATGTAGTATCCAGTATGTCTATATCCATATGTAACTCACACGTTATCACACACACTACATGTAGTATCCAGTATGTCTATATCCATATGTAACTCACACGTTATCACACACACTACATGTGGTATCCAGTATGTCTATATCCACATGTAACTCACACGTTATCACACACACTACATGTGGTATCCAGTATGTCTATATCCATATGTAACTCACACGTTATCACACACACTACATGTAGTATCCAGTATGTCTATATCCATATGTAACTCACATGTTATCACACACACTACATGTAGTATCCAGTATGTCTATATCCATATGTAACTCACACGTTATCACACACACTACATGTAGTATCCAGTATGTCTATATCCACATGTAACTCACACGTTATCACACACACTACATGTAGTATCCAGTATGTCTATATCCATATGTAACTCACATGTTATCACACACACTACATGTAGTATCCAGTATGTCTATATCCATATATGTAACTCACACGTTATCACACACACTACATGTGGTATCCAGTATGTCTATATCCATATGTAACTCACACGTTATCACACACACTACATGTAGTATCCAGTATGTCTATATCCATATGTAACTCACATGTTATCACACACACTACATGTAGTATCCAGTATGTCTATATCCATATGTAACTCACACGTTATCACACACACTACATGTAGTATCCAGTATGTCTATATCCATATGTAACTCACATGTTATCACACACACTACATGTGGTATCCAGTATATCCATATGTAACTCAAATGTTATCATATCATACATACCTCACATGTTATCACACACCTCATGTTATCACACATACCTCATATGTGCTGGAACTGATGATGTAGACAATGTAACATACAGTATTTTGATGATTGATTGAATTCAACACTTCTAAATAAACTAATAATATATGTACTAATATGTATTGTATATATACATACCTGAGCTTCACTGTCTAATTCATCCAGTCTATGTGTAAAATCACTTATCAACTCATATGCTTGTTCAATACTGCATTCTCTGGTGTAGATTTCTGATGAAGACAGCTCTTGATTGAAAACATCTACACGTTCTCCAAATGCTGCCAAATCCTGACAATCACACAAAGAATACATCAATAAATCAATGAAAACAGATGACAATGTCATTGAAGGACACATTGCCAATACAAAATATACAATATCTGTATCTGTGTTATCATTTCCTACTTTCCACAGTTTTACAGAATAAAGTGATGTCACACAACATCACAACATGGTGTGACATCACATCACAACACAACATATCACTCCACAGCACAACACAACATATCACACCACATGACAACATGGTGTGACATCACATCACAATACAACATATCACACCACAGCACAAACCAACATATGACACCACACCATGACATCACATCACATGACAACACAAAATGATATGACACCACACCATGACATGACACCACACCACGACATATGACAGCACAACACGACATGATATGATGCCACACCACGACATATGACACCACAACACAGCATATCACACCACAGCACAACATGACATGATGACTCCACACCACGACATATGACACCACAACACAGCATATCACACCACAGCACAACACGACATGATATGACTCCACACCACGACATATGACACCACAACACAGCATATCACACCAGAGCATAACACAACATGATATGACACCACACCACACCATGACATATGATACCAAATCACAACACAAGACCCTACATCATAACATCACAATACATGACATCACAACATGAAACGACATCACGTCACATCACATCACATCACATTACAATATTATATGACACATCACATCTCATCACAACATGATACGACATCACGTCACATCACATGATATATCACATCACATCACATCACAACATGATATGACACATCACATCACATCAAAATATGTCATCATATCAAATCACATCACATCACATCACATGACACCACATCACATCACATGACACCACATCACATTACATCACAATATATGTCATTACATCACAATACAACATGATATGACACCACATCACATCATATGACACATCCTATCACGCATTGTTTTTCTAAGGTTGGGAAACCCTGATAACAGAAAGGGGATTATGGTAAAACTGGCATACATGTAGTTTCCAATACATTGGTACCATAATTTTTGTAGGAAACCCTTAGCTAGTAAAATGACAGGGGAACACAGGTAGAATTTACCTGCTTACCATCCTAACAAAGACACTGTGACAACATGACATGTGACACCATATCCCAACATGAGATGACATATCAAAATATGATGTATGAAATAACACCACATCCCAACACAAAATGACACACCACATCCCAACACAAGATGACACACCACATCCCAACACAAGATGACACACCACATCCCAACACAAGATGACACACCACATCCCAACACAAGATGACACACCACATCCCAACACAAGATGACACACAACATCCCAACACAAGATGACACACCACATCCCAACACAAGATGACACATTATGATAATACATCACAATGTAACATATGACACATCACATCACATCACAACATGAGATGATACATCACAACATAACAAATTATGACACCACATCACATCACATGACAAATGACAACATATTTATATATAATCTCCCGGTATTCCGAATGAGTGCTACGTCATCGAGGATGAATGACTCCCCTCATGTCGACCGTATCATGCCTATCGGCTCAGAGGGATACAGACATAGGGGAATCATGAGTCCGAGATGGCGTAGCACGAATGAGAAATACCGGGAGATTATTCATTCATTATATACCCACTATTTTTTTCTATTATGATGACAATTTTAAACTAAAATATTCCGAAACTTATGCTGAACGCGTATCAATTTTATGAAGTGATGGGGCTACAGACACTTTCATCGGAAAAAATTAGACATATCGAGAGACTGGCTAACGAACGGGTGACTACACCGGTTATGCATAGAACTCGGCTCAGAGTCATATGCTAAAAACATCAACACTGGCAAGTTATAATGTCGAAGACATTGTGAAATTTTTAAAAACACATTGTCAAAAGTCGTTCAAAAGTTCTCTCAATAGTTGAATTTAACGGACAACGATTTCGCTGCATTGTGCAACTATCACAACTGGAAGTGTTTATGATGTTGATGTTAGCATGTCTACGTACGCTTAATAGTGGCTACATACGAAAGGCGATAGATGTGTCGAAAAGAGGTGTATTTGTTCATTGTTTACACTGATGATGATGATGATGGTAGATGTTCGGCAAACCATGAATAGCAAGGAAACTATATTTTCAAACAACAACATCGTAACTGTAAGGGTTGATGATGTTTACAAATAATTCAAAGTAGTTGCGACCATATTACTATAGTGTGATGTCAAAGTATAGTAATATGAAATGTATGGCTTTCATATTACTATACTTTAACGTCACACCCTGGGAATATGAGGGTCTATGTATATAATAAGACTTGATACATCACAACAGGACATGACACATCACATCATATCACATCACAACACAACACAACACAACACAACATGACATATGACACATCACATGATCATCACATCACAACATATGATACATCACAACATGACATATGACACTTCACCACTTCAACATGACATATGACACTACATCACATCACAACATGACACATCACATCACATCACAACATGGCATGATATGACACATCACATAACATCACACACATCACAACATGACATATGACACATCACATCACATCACATCACATCACATCACATCACATCACAACATGACACATCACATCACACCACATCACATCACAACATGACATATGACACATCACATCACATCACATCACAACATGACATATGACACATCACATCACATCACATCACAACATGACGTATGACATCACACCACATCACATCACATCACAACATGACATATGACATCACATCACATCACATCACAACATGACATATGACACATCACATCACAACATGACAACATGACATATGACACAATATCACATCTTCACACATACCTTGGTTATTCTGTCAGCTTCTTCCTGTATCCTTGGACCTAATCGTTGTTTAGCAAGAGATACTTTAGTCTTTAGATTATTCCAACGTCCAGGTGCTGCATCAAATAGTCTCTGAGTATTCTCAGACAACTCCTGTTCATACTTCTTTATTAACAATACAGTACGATTCATAGCTGTAAACTTGCCATCCATTTCCTGTTGTTTGGCAGATACCTGTCATCACAAAGACATTGACATTTAAACTATAATAATCTTTATTCCCAGAAATATATATACATATATAACAATTCTACAATATATAAAGTATTCAACATGGGAAAGGGAGACGAAAAATAGTTGTCTTCGCAACTAGTCAAGTCCATCCCCTTTTACAATCTTAGGGATTAGGAATTACTAATTACTGGGGCTGCTGATCAAATTGAATGCATTGCAATATTGACAGAATAGAAAAAAATCATAAAGGATTTACAAAATACATTATATATATAGGTGGACAGAAAACAAACAAACACAAAAACAAACACAAAAAACCCACAAAAGGTTGACCTACTTAAATATACAGACAAACGGTAATCAATCTATGAATATGAAGTATAACTAGTTTACACTGATTGGAGATAGTTTTTGAACTCTTTTTGGAAATGACTTCTGCTATTTCTGTTGCGAATGTTGCTAGGGATGCTATTCCATAATTTAGCACCTGCATACTTGACAGTGGACTGACCAGTCCTATAATTTGCTTTTGGAATGGTAAGGTCGTTTCTGGCACTCTGTCGTGTTGTAAAGGAGTGTTTAATGGGGGGTGAAGAAATCCTGAAAGGTATCTGGTAATCTGAGATGCAAAACGTCATGAAAGAGAACGGCAAGCTGTAATTTGTGCTGTTTGAAAATGTCATGAATATTCAACCTCTTAAATAATGGTGCCGAGTGAGCACACCAGTGACTATCTGTTATGGTGCGCACTATTCTTTTTTGAATTAAAAATATTTCATTCAGGTATGTCGGACATATGTTGCCCGACACTTTGAGACAGTAGGTGATATGGGGGAACCGAATCATTATACAACAGTACAAGTACATATTCTGGAACCATGTGACACAACTTATATAAAACACACCTGTCATTCTGCTAATTTTCTTTTTCACCCCAGCTATATGCTGCTTCCGAGACAGCATATTGTCAATGTTGACCCCAACAAAAGGTGAACTTTGAACTTCATCCAGTGAGAACCCCCATAAGTTCAAGGGAACCAAGCCAAACTACATTTTTCCATGGCTTTTTAAAATTGTAAATTTTGTCTTATTTGAATTGATCGTTAATTTGTTGGCATCACACCAGTTGATGACATCCTTGAAATTTTTACTTACAAGGTTTAGGTCTATAGTACATGTATTTGTGTCTTTTTTAATTGTGTAAAATAAATTTAAGTCATCCGCATATAATCTATAATCAAAAGCATTTGAAGACATCGGAATGTCATTTATGTATAGCAGAAATAAAGTTGGCCCAAGAATCGAGCCCTGGGGAACACCGCAATTTATATTTTGTTTACTAGATTTGACGCTGTTGATGCCAACAAATTGACTCCTGGAAGATAAATAGCTTTTAAACTAAAGGAGAGGTAAGCCTCTGATACCATGAAACTTGAGTTTGGCCAGCAAAATATCATGATTTATGGTATCAAAGGGTTTAGAAAAGTCTACAAAAATACCTAGAGTTGGATTGCCATGATCAATTTGACTCAGTAGATATTGGGATAAACTGATCAGTGAAAGTTTTGTACTATACTTTTTTCTGAATCCGAATTGATGTTTGTAAAATATGTCAAGTTTGTCTAGGAAATTCAGTTTTTTGTTCATTCACTAATTTCTCAAATATTTTGCTAAGTATCGGTGAAATAGTTATGGGTCTATAGTTCCCCATGTCTTCTGGCTTACCCTTTTTGTAAATTGCTATTTTGAAGTCATCGGAAAAAATGCCTTTTGAAAATGATAAATTAACACCAATGTCATCATGACCAGCCGACACCAATGTCATCATGACCAGCCGACACCAATGTCATTATGACCAGCCGACACCAATGTCATCATGACCAGCCGACACCAATGTCATCATGACAAAACTAATTTCTCAAATATTTTGCTAAGTATCGGTGAAATAGTTATGGGTCTATAGTTCCCCATGTCTTCTGGCTTACCCTTTTTGTAAATTGCTATTTTGAAGTCATCGGAAAAAATGCCTTTTGAAAATGATAAATTAACACCAATGTCATCATGACCAGCCGACACCAATGTCATCATGACCAGCCGACACCAATGTCATTATGACCAGCCGACACCAATGTCATCATGACCAGCCGACACCAATGTCATCATGACCAGCCGACACCAATGTCATCATGACCAGCCAACACCAATGTCATCACGACCAGCCGACACCAATGCCATCATGACCAGCCGATACCAATGTCATCATGACCAGCCGACACCAATGTCATTATGACCAGCCGACACCAATGTCATCATGACCAGCCGACACCAATGTCATCATGACCAGCCGACACCAATGTCATCATGACCAGCAGACACCAATGTCATCATGACCAGCCGACACCAATGCCATCATGACCAGCCGACACCAATGCCATCATGACCAGCCGACACCAATGTCATCATGACCAGCCGACACCAATGTCATTATGACCAGCCGACACCAATGTCATCATGACCAGCCAACACCAATGTCATTATGACCTGCCGACACCAATGCCATCATGACCAGCCGACACCAATGTCATCATGACCAGCTCACACCAATGTCATCATGACCAGCCGACACCCATGTCATTATGACCAGCCGACACCCATGTCATTATGACCAGCCGACACCAATGTCATTATGACCAGCCAACACCAATGTCATCATGACCAGCCGACACCAATGTCATTATGACCAGCCGACACCAATGTCATCATTACCAGCCGACACCAATGCCATTATGACCAGCCGACACCAATGTCACCATGACCAGCCGACACCAATGTCATCATGACCAGCCAACACCAATGCCATCATGACCAGCCGACACCAATGTCATCATGACCAGCCGACAGCAATGCCATTATGACCAGCCGACACCAATGTCATCATGACCAGCCGACACCAATGTCATCATGACCAGCCGACACCAATGTCATTATGACAAGCCAACACCAATGTCATTATGACCAGCCGACACCAATGCCATCATGACCAGCCCACAGCAATGCCATTATGACCAGCCCACAGCAATGCCATTATGACCAGCCGACACCAATGTCATTATGACCAGCCGACACCAATGTCATCATGACCAGCCGACACCAATGTCATCATGACCAGCAGACACCAATGTCATCATGACCAGCCGACACCAATGCCATCATGACCAGCCGACACCAATGCCATCATGACCAGCCGACACCAATGTCATCATGACCAGCCGACACCAATGTCATTATGACCAGCCGACACCAATGTCATCATGACCAGCCAACACCAATGTCATCATGACCAGCCGACACCAATGTCATCATGACCAGCCAACACCAATGTCATCATGACCAGCCGACACCAATGCCATCATGACCAGCCGACACCAATGTCATCATGACCAGCCGACACCAATGTCATCATGACCAGCCGACACCAATGTCATCATGACCAGCCATCACCAATGCCATTATGACCAGCCGACACCAATGTCATTATGACCAGCCGACACCAATGCCATTATGACCAGCCGACACCAATGTCATTATGACCAGCTGACACCAATGTCATTATGACCAGCCGACACCAATGCCATTATGACCAGCCGACACCAATGTCATTATGACCAGCCGACACCAATGTCATTATGACCAGCCGACACCAATCTCATCATGACCAGCCGACACCAATGTCATCATGACCAGCCGACACCAATGCCATTATGACCAGCTGATTCCCTAGTGTCCAGTGAAGAAATTATATCTTTGACTTCATTTTCAGTAACAGGCCGAAGAAAAAGGGAAAACAACCAACCATTGGCAGATTATAAGTCCTTTTATAGGAAAAAACCTAGAACCAACAAACAACTAGACATTGGCAGATTTCAAGTTCCCTAGAGGAAACAAACCTAGACCCAACAAACAACCAACCATTGGCAGATTTCAAGTTCCCTAGAGGAAACAAACCTAGACCCAACAAATAACCAACCATTGGCAGATTTCAAGTCCCCTAGAGGAAACAAACCTAGACCCAACAAATAACCAACCATTGGCAGATTTCAAGTCCCCTAGAGGAAACAAACCTAGTCCCAACAAACAACCAACCATTGGCAGATTTCAAGTCCCCTAGAGGAAACAAACCTAGACCCAACAAACAACCAACCATTGGCAGATTTCAAGTCCCCTAGAGGAAACAAACCTAGACCCAACAAATAACCAACCATTGGCAGATTTCAAGTCCCCTAGAGGAAACAAACCTAGTCCCAACAAACAACCAACCATTGGCAGATTTCAAGTTCCCTAGAGGAAACAAACCTAGTCCCAACAAATAACCAACCATTGGCAGATTTCAAGTTCCCTAGAGGAAACAAACCTAGTCCCAACAAACAACCAACCATTGGCAGATTTCAAGTCCCCTAGAGGAAACTATAGGAACTTCAGCTCATGACACACCATACATGACAAAGACAAATGAGTGCATATTATAAGTATAAATTGTATGAATTAATTTACATAATATATTATACTATTTACCTCATTAAACAATCTCATCATTTTCATAAAAGATGCTGTATCTCTCTCTTCACCAGTTATACTCTCTATCTCAGGTTCAATGTGTTTTAGGAACATGTCCAGATCACTGAGTAAGTCAGACACCTGTAGAATAGACACATCAAATCAAATCAAATCAAATCACTAAGTAAATCAGACACCTGTAGAATAGACACATCAAATCAAATCAAATCATTAAGTAAGTCAGACACCTGTAGAATAGACATATCAAATCAAATCAAATCATTAAGTAAGTCAGACACCTGTAGAATAGACACATCAAATCAAATCAAATCATTGAGTAAGTCAGACACCTGTAGAATAGACATATCAAATCAAATCAAATCATTAAGTAAGTCAGACACCTGTAGAATAGACATATCAAATCATATCAAATCACTAAGTAAGTCAGACACCTGTAGAATAGACATATCAAATCAAATCAAATCATTGAGTAAGTCAGACACCTGTAGAATAGACATATCAAATCAAATCAAATCATTGAGTAAGTCAGACACTTGTAGAATAGACATATCAAATCAAATCAAATCACTAAGTAAGTCAGACACCTGTAGAATAGACATATCAAATCAAATCAAATCATTGAGTAAGTCAGACACCTGTAGAATAGACATATCAAATCAAATCAAATCACTAAGTAAGTCAGACACCTGTAGAATAGACATATCAAATCAAATCAAATCATTGAGTAAGTCAGACACCTGTAGAATAGACAAATCAAATCAAATCAAATCATTGAGTAAGTCAGACACCTGTAGAATAGACATATCAAATCAAATCAAATCATTGAGTAAGTCAGACACCTGTAGAATAGACATATCAAATCAAATCAAATCACTAAGTAAGTCAGACACCTGTAGAATAGACATATCAAATCAAATCAAATCATTGAGTAAGTCAGACACCTGTAGAATAGACAAATCAAATCAAATCAAATCATTGAGTAAGTCAGACAGACACCTGTAGAATAGACATATCAAATCAAATCAAATCATTGAGTAAGTCAGACACCTGTAGAATAGACATATCAAATCAAATCAAATCACTAAGTAAGTCAGACACCTGTAGAATAGACATATCAAATCAAATCAAATCATTGAGTAAGTCAGACACCTGTAGAATAGACATATCAAATCAAATCAAATCATTGAGTAAGTCAGACACCTGTAGAATAGACATATCAAATCAAATCAAATCATTGAGTAAGTCAGACACCTGTAGAATAGACATATCAAATCAAATCAAATCATTGAGTAAGTCAGACACCTGTAGAATAGACATATCAAATCAAATCAAATCATTGAGTAAGTCAGACACCTGTAGAATAGACATATCAAATCAAATCAAATCAAATCACTAAGTAAGTCAGACACCTGTAGAATAGACATATCAAATCATATCAAATCACTAAGTAAGTCAGACACCTGTAGAATAGACATATCAAATCAAATCAAATCATTGAGTAAGTCAGACATCTGTAGAATAGACATATCAAATCAAACCAAATCAAATCACTAAGTAAGTCAGACACCTGTAGAATAGACATATCAAATCAAATCAAATCACTAAGTAAGTCAGACACCTGTAGAATAGACATATCAAATCAAATCAAATCATTGAGTAAGTCAGACACCTGTAGGATAGACAAATCAAATCAAATCAAATCACTAAGTAAGTCAGACACCTGTAGAATAGACATATCAAATCAAATCAAATCACTAAGTAAGTCAGACACCTGTAGAATAGACATATCAAATCAAATCAAATCATTGAGTAAGTCAGACACCTGTAGAATAGACATATCAAATCAAATCAAATCATTAAGTCAGACACCTGTAGAATAGACATATCAAATCAAATCATTGAGTAAGTCAGACACCTGTAGAATAGACATATCAAATCAAATCAAATCACTAAGTAAGTCAGACACCTGTAGAATAGACATATCAAATCAAATCAAATCATTGAGTAAGTCAGACACCTGTAGAATAGACAAATCAAATCAAATCAAATCATTGAGTAAGTCAGACACCTGTAGAATAGACATATCAAATCAAATCAAATCATTAAGTAAGTCAGACACCTGTAGAATAGACAAATCAAATCAAATCAAATCGCTAAGTAAGTCAGACACCTGTAGAATAGACATATCAAATCAAATCAAATCACTAAGTAAGTCAGACACCTGTAGAATAGACAAATCAAATCAAATCAAATCATTGAGTAAGTCAGACACCTGTAGAATAGACATATCAAATCAAATCAAATCATTGAGTAAGTCAGACACCTGTAGAATAGACATATCAAATCAAATCAAATCATTGAGTAAGTCAGACACCTGTAGAATAGACATATCAAATCAAATCAAATCATTGAGTAAGTCAGACACCTGTAGAATAGACATATCAAATCAAATCAAATCAAATCACTAAGTAAGTCAGACACCTGTAGAATAGACACATCAAATCAAATCAAATCAAATCACTAAGTAAGTCAGACACCTGTAGAATAGACATATCAAATCAAATCAAATCACTAAGTAAGTCAGACACCTGTAGAATAGACAAATCAAATCAAATCAAATCATTAAGTAAGTCAGACACCTGTAGAATAGACAAATCAAATCAAATCAAATCATTGAGTAAGTCAGACACCTGTAGAATAGACATATCAAATCAAATCAAATCATTAAGTAAGTCAGACACCTGTAGAATAGACATATCAAATCAAATCAAATCATTGAGTAAGTCAGACACCTGTAGAATAGACATATCAAATCAAATCAAATCATTGAGTAAGTCAGACACCTGTAGAATAGACATATCAAATCAAATCAAATCACTAAGTAAGTCAGACACCTGTAGAATAGACAAATCAAATCAAATCAAATCATTGAGTAAGTCAGACACCTGTAGAATAGACATATCAAATCAAATCAAATCACTAAGTAAGTCAGACACCTGTAGAATAGACAAATCAAATCAAATCAAATCATTGAGTAAGTCAGACACCTGTAGAATAGACACATCAAATCAAATCAAATCATTGAGTAAGTCAGACACCTGTAGAATAGACATATCAAATCAAATCAAATCACTAAGTAAGTCAGACACCTGTAGAATAGACATATCAAATCAAATCTATGTGTAATGTTATTGTAACTCACCTGATCCGAGAGGTATTTGGTAAATGTCCACATCCATCGACTACCATATGTTGTCAGTACTTGTTTGATAGGAGTTAAATCAACACGTAACCAACCAACATCTTGATAATCTTGTAGACTTGCTATCTCATCTCTTGCACTCTGTAATGGAAATTACAACATAAAATATATCACATATCAACACAATCATTTTTTAAACTTCTACTGTCCATCTAATGATTTACATAAAACTCTTCTCTACAACATTTAGGAAAATAATTTTATGACAACAAGACTAATTTAATCAATACAAGTCATTCAAGTTTACCTCCACCATTACTATTGCCTAACTCATACCAAATGTATCTACTATTGCCTAACTCATACCAAATGTATCTACTATTGCCTAACTTATACCAAATGTATCTACTATTGCCTAACTCATACCAAATGTATCTACTATTGCCTAACTCATACCAAATGTATCTACTATTGCCTAACTCATACCAAATGTATCTACTATTACCTAACTTCTACCAAATGTATCTACTATTGCCTAACTCATACCAAATGTATCTACTATTGCCTAACTCATACCAAATGTATCTACTATTGCCTAACTCATACCAAATGTATCTACTATTGCCTAACTTATACCAAATGTATCTACTATTGCCTAACTCATAACAAATGTATTTACTATTGCCTAACTTATACCAAATGTATCTACTATTGCCTAACTCATACCAAATGTATCTACTATTGCCTAACTCATACCAAATGTATCTACTATTGCCTAACTCATACCAAATGTATCTACTATTGCCTAACTCATACCAAATGTATCTACTATTGCCTAACTCATACCAAATGTATCTACTATTGCCTAACTCATACCAAATGTATCTACTATTACCTAACTTCTACCAAATGTATCTACTATTGCCTAACTTATACCAAATGTATCTACTATTGCCTAACTTATACCAAATGTATCTACTATTGCCTAACTTTTACCAAATGTATCTACTATTGCCTAACTCATACCAAATGTATCTACTATTGCCTAACGTATACCAAATGTATGTACTATTACCTAACTTCTACCAAATGTATCTACTATTGCCTAACTCATACCAAATGTATCTACTATTGCCTAACGTATACCAAATGTATGTACTATTACCTAACTTCTACCAAATGTATCTACTATTGCCTAACTCATACCAAATGTATCTACTATTGCCTAACTCATACCAAATGTATCTACTATTGCCTAACTCATACCAAATGTATCTACTATTACCTAACTTCTACCAAATGTATCTACTATTGCCTAACTTATACCAAATGTATCTACTATTGCCTAACGTATACCAAATGTATCTACTATTGCCTAACTTATACCAAATGTATCTACTATTGCCTAACTTCTACCAAATGTATCTACTATTGCCTAACTTATAACAAATGTATCTACTATTGCCTAACTTATACCAAATGTATCTACTATTACCTAACTTCTACCAAATGTATCTAGTGTTGCCTAACTTATACCAAATGTATCTACTATTGCCTAACTTATACCAAATGTATCTACTATTGCCTAACTTATACCAAATGTATCTACTATTGCCTAACTCATACCAAATGTATCTACTATTGCCTAACTTCTACCAAATGTATCTAGTGTTGCCTAACTTATACCAAATGTATCTACTATTGCCTAACTTATACCAAATGTATCTACTATTGCCTAACTTATACCAAATGTATCTACTATTGCCTAACTCATACCAAATGTATCTACTATTGCCTAACTCATACCAAATGTATTTACTATTGCCTAACTTATAACAAATGTATCTACTATTACCTAACTCATACCAAATGTATCTACTATTACCTAACTCATACCAAATGTATCTACTATTGCCTAACTTATACCAAATGTATCTACTATTGCCTAACTCATACCAAATGTATCTAGTGTTGCCTAACTTATACCAAATGTATCTACTATTGCCTAACTCATAACAAATGTATCTACTATTGCCTAACTCATACCAAATGTATCTACTATTGCCTAACTCATACCAAATGTATCTACTATTACCTAACTTCTACCAAATGTATCTACTATTGCCTAACTTATAACAAATGTATCTACTATTGCCTAACTTATACCAAATGTATCTACTATTGCCTAACGTATACCAAATGTATCTACTATTGCCTAACTTATACCAAATGTATCTACTATTGCCTAACTTATACCAAATGTATCTACTATTGCCTAACTTATACCAAATGTATCTACTATTGCCTAACTTATACCAAATGCATCTACTATTGCCTAACTTATAACAAATGTATCTACTATTGCCTAACTTCTAACAAATGTATCTAGTGTTGCCTAACTTATACCAAATGTATCTAGTGTTGCCTAACTTATACCAAATGTATCTACTATTGCCTAACTTATACCAAATGTATCTAGTGTTGCCTAACTCATACCAAATGTATCTACTATTGCCTAACTTATACCAAATGTATCTAGTGTTGCCTAACTTATACCAAATGTATCTACTATTGCCTAACTTATAACAAATGTATCTAGTGTTGCCTAACTTATACCAAATGTATCTACTATTGCCTAACTTATAACAAATGTATCTACTATTGCCTAACTCATACCAAATGTATCTACTATTGCCTAACTTATACCAAATGTATCTACTATTACCTAACTTCTACCAAATGTATCTAGTGTTGCCTAACTTATACCAAATGTATCTACTATTACCTAACTTCTACCAAATGTATCTAGTGTTGCCTAACTCATACCAAATGTATCTACTATTGCCTAACTTTTACCAAATGTATCTACTATTGCCTAACTTATACCAAATGTATCTACTATTGCCTAACTTATACCAAATGTATCTACTATTGCCTAACTTATACCAAATGTATCTACTATTGCCTAACTCATACCAAATGTATCTACTATTGCCTAACTTATACCAAATGTATCTACTATTGCCTAACTTATACCAAATGTATCTACTATTGCCTAACTTATACCAAATGTATCTACTATTGCCTAACTTATACCAAATGTATCTACTATTGCCTAACTTATAACAAATGTATCTACTATTGCCTAACTCATACCAAATGTATCTACTATTGCCTAACTTATACCAAATGTATCTACTATTGCCTAACTTATACCAAATGTATCTACTATTGCCTAACTTATACCAAATGTATCTACTATTGCCTAACTTATACCAAATGTATCTACTATTGCCTAACTTATACCAAATGTATCTACTATTGCCTAACTCATACCAAATGTATCTACTATTGCCTAACTCATACCAAATGTATCTACTATTGCCTAACTCATACCAAATGTATCTACTATTGCCTAACTTCTACCAAATGTATCTACTATTGCCTAACTCATACCAAATGTATCTACTATTGCCTAACTCATACCAAATGTATCTACTATTACCTAACTTCTACCAAATGTATCTACTATTGCCTAACTTATACCAAATGTATCTACTATTGCCTAACGTATACCAAATGTATCTACTATTGCCTAACTTATACCAAATGTATCTACTATTGCCTAACTTCTACCAAATGTATCTACTATTGCCTAACTTATAACAAATGTATCTACTATTGCCTAACTTATACCAAATGTATCTACTATTACCTAACTTCTACCAAATGTATCTAGTGTTGCCTAACTTATACCAAATGTATCTACTATTGCCTAACTTATACCAAATGTATCTACTATTGCCTAACTTATACCAAATGTATCTACTATTGCCTAACTCATACCAAATGTATCTACTATTGCCTAACTTCTACCAAATGTATCTAGTGTTGCCTAACTTATACCAAATGTATCTACTATTGCCTAACTTATACCAAATGTATCTACTATTGCCTAACTTATACCAAATGTATCTACTATTGCCTAACTCATACCAAATGTATCTACTATTGCCTAACTCATACCAAATGTATTTACTATTGCCTAACTTATAACAAATGTATCTACTATTACCTAACTCATACCAAATGTATCTACTATTACCTAACTCATACCAAATGTATCTACTATTGCCTAACTTATACCAAATGTATCTACTATTGCCTAACTCATACCAAATGTATCTAGTGTTGCCTAACTTATACCAAATGTATCTACTATTGCCTAACTCATAACAAATGTATCTACTATTGCCTAACTCATACCAAATGTATCTACTATTGCCTAACTCATACCAAATGTATCTACTATTACCTAACTTCTACCAAATGTATCTACTATTGCCTAACTTATAACAAATGTATCTACTATTGCCTAACTTATACCAAATGTATCTACTATTGCCTAACGTATACCAAATGTATCTACTATTGCCTAACTTATACCAAATGTATCTACTATTGCCTAACTTATACCAAATGTATCTACTATTGCCTAACTTATACCAAATGTATCTACTATTGCCTAACTTATACCAAATGCATCTACTATTGCCTAACTTATAACAAATGTATCTACTATTGCCTAACTTCTAACAAATGTATCTAGTGTTGCCTAACTTATACCAAATGTATCTAGTGTTGCCTAACTTATACCAAATGTATCTACTATTGCCTAACTTATACCAAATGTATCTAGTGTTGCCTAACTCATACCAAATGTATCTACTATTGCCTAACTTATACCAAATGTATCTAGTGTTGCCTAACTTATACCAAATGTATCTACTATTGCCTAACTTATAACAAATGTATCTAGTGTTGCCTAACTTATACCAAATGTATCTACTATTGCCTAACTTATAACAAATGTATCTACTATTGCCTAACTCATACCAAATGTATCTACTATTGCCTAACTTATACCAAATGTATCTACTATTACCTAACTTCTACCAAATGTATCTAGTGTTGCCTAACTTATACCAAATGTATCTACTATTACCTAACTTCTACCAAATGTATCTAGTGTTGCCTAACTCATACCAAATGTATCTACTATTGCCTAACTTTTACCAAATGTATCTACTATTGCCTAACTTATACCAAATGTATCTACTATTGCCTAACTTATACCAAATGTATCTACTATTGCCTAACTTATACCAAATGTATCTACTATTGCCTAACTCATACCAAATGTATCTACTATTGCCTAACTTATACCAAATGTATCTACTATTGCCTAACTTATACCAAATGTATCTACTATTGCCTAACTTATACCAAATGTATCTACTATTGCCTAACTTATACCAAATGTATCTACTATTGCCTAACTTATAACAAATGTATCTACTATTGCCTAACTCATACCAAATGTATCTACTATTGCCTAACTTATACCAAATGTATCTACTATTGCCTAACTTATACCAAATGTATCTACTATTGCCTAACTTATACCAAATGTATCTACTATTGCCTAACTTATACCAAATGTATCTACTATTGCCTAACTTATACCAAATGTATCTACTATTGCCTAACTCATACCAAATGTATCTACTATTGCCTAACTCATACCAAATGTATCTACTATTGCCTAACTCATACCAAATGTATCTACTATTGCCTAACTTATACCAAATGTATCTACTATTGCCTAACTCATACCAAATGTATCTACTATTGCCTAACTTATACCAAATGTATCTACTATTGCCTAACTTATACCAAATGTATCTAGTGTTGCCTAACTTATACCAAATTTATCTAGTGTTGCCTAACTCATACCAACCATATCTTGTCTTGCCTAACCCATACCAAATGTATAATAATAATAAGTTTATTCACCAATATAATAATAACAAAAATTAATCTTAAAAAGATACACATACAGAATAAATGGCAAAAGGGGTCAAGAAATAGCAAAGCTAGTCAAGCTTGTATCCCCTTAGTGACTAACAAGCACACTCATACTTGTAGGTGTATATATTCGATGTTCAAGATTGCCATAGAAACTATAACAAATAAGAAACATAACAAAATGACAAAGCACAACAATCAACAGTGGAACAGTAAAATTGATACACATACAATCACCACAGTCAGTTCACGAAAGAAATGTAAAGTTGTACATGACATTATAGTTATACATATTCTGAGAATAACAACTCTTTCACTTTCTTTTTAAAATTCGTGCATGAGCCAAAAGACCGAATCTCAACAGGCATATTGTTCCAGGTTTTAACGCCAGAGTATGATATGGAAGATTGACCAAATGTTGTATGATTATACTCTAGAAAAAGGTTACCACTATGTCTTTGCCTTGTATCATAGGGATGATCTATAAGAGTAAAGTAATCTGTAATAGTGTGTGCAGACTTGTGATACATCAAATCATGTATAAAAGAGCTGACTGAAAATCTGTACAGTTTGACAATATCTAGGATTTTCAGTTGTTTGAACAATGGGGCAGAATGATCCGTATACGAGCTAAACGTCATCGCACGGACTGCCATCATTTGTGCCTTAAAAATACAATGTAAATGTGTCGAATATGCATTCCCCCAAACTTCTAGACCGTAGGTAAGATGAGACTGAATAAGGGATGAATACAAGAGAATCAAAGTGTCTATTGGTAAAAAATGTCTTAGTTTGAATAGCATACTACACATCGTCTTGATTTTGCTGTGGACATGTGCTATGTGATTAGTCCACTTTAAATGTTTATCAATAAGGAGACCAACAAAAGGGACAACATCTACTTCACTTATAGTGTCCCTTCTCATTAGAATAGAACCCTTAACATCTACTTGTCTCTGTTTGACCCTAAAAATAATATAATTTGATTTCGTTTTGTTGATTGTCATTTTATTGACATCACACCATTGTAGCACCATCTTTAGGTGGTTGGTAGCAATGTCAAGATCAATTGAGTGGTTTGCTGGGTAAGTATGAAATAGATTTGAGTCATCAGCAAACAGTCGAAAATTGAAAAATGAACTAGAATTTGGAATGTCATTTATGTATCTTCTAATGTTGCCTATTTCGGCATCAAACATATCAAGTCTTGCCTAACCGTCTCACCTTGTAAATATCAATTTCACCATCAAACATATCAAGTCTTGCCTAACCGTCTCACCTTGTAAATATCAATTTCACCATCAAACATATCGAGTCTTGCCTAACCGTCTCACCTTGTAAATATCAATTTCACCATCAAACATATCAAGTCTTGCCTAACCGTCTCACCTTGTAAATATCAATTTCACCATCAAACATATCAAGTCTTGCCTAACCGTCTCACCTTGTAAATATCAATTTCACCATCAAACATATCCAGTGTTGGTACATTGATGTTTGTTTCTCTAGACTTCTTTGGTGTTAAGAAAGATCTCTCAGCTGTTCCCATCAGTCCAGAGGCTCCAATACTATTTGATGCTGTGCTGGCACTGTAATTATATGCAAAATATGCATCACTGCATTAAATAGTTGACATGATTTATTTCACTGTTACCATGCCAATACCTAGTCATTTCTTATAGTCAGTTTACCCAAAGAGTGTTTTGCAACCACTATCCATCACCAATCATATGACCATGACCATGACCACCACCAATCACATGACAGAACCCTAATGTATCACAGTCCCTTCATCTGACTATCAACATTCACATGACAACCCTTCCTGATCATGACATGCAATGATATCATAGGAGAATAACGGTGCATGCTTACAAGTTATGCCTTCTACTACACATGCACAATAACATGCAGTGATAATTTACCAAATTTTACATTGTGACATGTTATTAAAGTTATAGAAAACATCTAGCTACATTTTAGAAGTAAGATTTCACAAAATGTCATCATCTAATAAGTAATAGTAATGATTGTTAGTGCTAATTACTAGATAAGTTAGCAAGCTATCCCATAGTGAAATAACAGTGCTGGCCCACCACAAGCTCACCTCTTTTATAAACATCTCTTCTATTACAAATACAGTGGTATAAGAAAGTGACAATATTGTGAAATGAGAGTTGTAACAATGTAAAGATGGACAAGGCACATTGACAATGATTGGAATATTCTATATATTAGTGTTACAGGGGTGGATGAATTGACAAACTGAACTTACCCATATACACTAATATGATTGATCTGTTTCTGTAATCTTGAGATGTATTGTGAGTTAAGATAAAGGAATGGTAGGATGACAGAAAAGAAGATAAGCAAAGAGTTACTACATCCATGGCAAACACACAAAACAAATACTTATAAATTATCACAAAGTGCAGTTGATGCTAAAACAAACAAAGACTTACATGTAAATACACAAAACAAGAGATACTTTGACATAATAATAAAGTGCAATTCTTGCATAAAATAATAACCAATATTGAAGGACAAGAGATGGCATTCAAAGTACCAATATTGAATGACAAGAGATGGCATTCAAAGTACCAATATTGAATGACAAGAGATGGCATTCAAAGTACCAATATTGAATGACAAGAGATGGCATTCAAACTACCAATATTGAATGACAAGAGATGGCATTCAAACTACCAATATTGAATGACAAGAGATGGCATTCAAACTTCCAATATTGAACCAATATTGAATAACAAGAGATGGCATTCAAAATACCAATATTGAATGACAAGATGGCATTCAAACTTTCAATATTGAATAACAAGAGATGGCATTCAAACTACCAATATTGAATGACAAGAGATGGCATTCAAACTACTAATATTGAATGACAAGAGATCGCATTCAAACTTCCAATATTGAATGACAAGAGATGGCATTCAAACTTCCAATATTGAATGACAAGAGATGGCATTCAAACTTCCAATATTGAATGACAAGAGATGGCATTCAAACTACCAATATTGAATGACAAGAGATGGCATTCAAAATACCAATATTGAATGACGAGATGGCATTCAAACTTCCAATTTTGAATAACAAGAGATGGCATTTAAACTTCCAATATTAAATGACAAGAGATGGCATTCAAACTACCAATATTGAACAACAAGAGATGGCATTCAAAATACCAATATTGAATGACGAGATGGCATTCAAACTTCCAATATTGAATGACAAGAGATGGCATTCAAACTACCAATATTGAATGACAAGAGATGGCATTCAAAATACCAATATTGAATGACGAGATGGCATTCAAACTTCCAATTTTGAATAACAAGAGATGGCATTTAAACTTCCAATATTGAATGACAAGAGATGGCATTCAAACTACCAATATTGAATAACAAGAGATGGCATTCAAACTTCCAATATTGAATGACAAGAGATGGCATTCAAACTACCAATATTGAATGACAAGAGATGGCATTCAAAATACCAATATTGAATGACGAGATGGCATTCAAACTTCCAATTTTGAATAACAAGAGATGGCATTTAAACTTCCAATATTGAATGACAAGAGATGGCATTCAAACTACCAATATTGAATGACAAGAGATGGCATTCAAACTTCCAATATTGAATGACAAGAGATGGCATTCAAACTACCAATATTGAATAACAAGAGATGGCATTCAAAATACCAATATTGAATGACAAGAGATGGCATTCAAACTTTCAATATTGAATAACAAGAGATGGCATTCAAACTACCAATATTGAATGACAAGAGATGGCATTCAAACTACCAATACTGAATGGCAAGAGATGGCATTCAAACTATTAATATTGAATGACAAGAGATGGCATTCAAAATACCAATATTGAATGACAAGAGATGGCATTCAAACTTCCAATATTGAATGACAAGAGATGGTATTCAAACTACCAATATTGAATGACAAGAGATGGCATTCAAACTACCAATATTGAATAACAAGAGATGGCATTCAAAATACCAATGTTGAATGACAAGAGATGGCATTCAATCTACCAATATTGAATGACGAGATGGCATTCAAACTACCAATATTGAATAACAAGAGATGGCATTCAAACTACCAATATTGAATGACAAGAGATGGCATTCAAACTACCAATATTGAATAACAAGAGATGGCATTCAAACTTCCAATATTGAATGACAAGAGATGGCATTCAAACTACCAATATTGAATGACAAGAGATGGCATTCAAACTTCCAATATTGAATAACAAGAGATGGCATTCAAACTACCAATATTGAATGACAAGAGATGGCATTCAAACTACCAATACCCCACAGCACTGAATGGACTAGACACACTAGCAATGTTTATCAGACAGTTCTAATTGGACTAGACACATTAAGAATGTTTATCAGCGCTATTGCAAGACACTTGGCTTACCGATCACTATGTGCAGATCGTATAGACCTGGCTGATGCAATCTCTCTCATTCCTGCTGCAGCATCTGCTTTGGATGGATTTCTCTTAGGATTTGGTGATAAACGTCCATGGAGGAACTCCTCAAATGTTGCATTAATATCTTGTAACCATAGGAACGTATAAGGTTGGAACAGTTTCAGCAAATCCTATAGAAGAAACCATTATATACAGTTGACTTCAGCTGGTATTGCCATGGCAACATGATTAACAATTATATACAGTAACTTTCAATTGGTGCTGCCATGGCAACCTGATAAACAACTTATACACAGTTGACTTTGACTGGCGCTGTCATGGCAAACTAATAAACAATTATATACAGTTGACTTCAGCTGGTGCTGCCATGGCAACCTGATAAACAATTATAAACAGTTGACTTCAGCTGGTGCTGCCATGGCAACCTGACAAATCAATTCACTTTATATTGCTTTGACTGTAAGATTTGTCTTACCTTACATTCTTCTCCGTTTTCTTTAACCATCATCATGATTTGTTGTGTAAACTGATGAACTTCCTCATCCATTGTGATGTATTCTTCATATCCATGCTGTAACACACACATCAGGTTTTTTATTTCAGTTATTGCACAAACAGTTTTGGACTTATTACAATTAGTTCTTAGATATTTTAGCTGTTTATAATTGTTGTTGTTACCTGTTTATAATTGTTGTTACCTGTTTATAATTGTTGTTGTTACCTGTTTATAATTGTTGTTGTTACCTGTTTATAATTGTTGTTATTAGCTGTTTATAATTGTTGTTGTTACCTGTTTATAATTGTTGTTGTTACCTGTTTATAATTGTTGTTGTTACCTGTTTATAATTGTTGTTATTAGCTGTTTATAATTGTTGTTGTTACCTGTTTATAATTGTTGTTATTAGCTGTTTATAATTGTTGTTGTTACCTGTTTATAATTGTTGTTGTTACCTGTTTATAATTGTTGTTGTTACCTGTTTATAATTGTTGTTGTTACCTGTTTATAATTGTTGTTGTTACCTGTTTATAATTGTTGTTGTTACCTGTTTATAATTGTTGTTAGCTGTTTATAATTGTTGTTATTAGCTGTTTATAATTGTTGTTACCTGTTTATAATTGTTGTTGTTACCTGTTTATAACTGTTGTTATTAGCTGTTTATAATTGTTGTTGTTACCTGTTTATAATTGTTGTTGTTATTAGCTGTTTATAATTGTTGTTACCTGTTTATAATTGTTGTTATTAGCTGTTTATAATTGTTGTTGTTACCTGTTTATAATTGTTGTTGTTACCTGTTTATAATTGTTGTTGTTACCTGTTTATAATTGTTGTTGTTACCTGTTTATAATTGTTGTTATTAGCTGTTTATAATTGTTGTTGTTACCTGTTTATAATTGTTATTACCTGTTTATAATTGTTGTTGTTACCTGTTTATAATTGTTGTTATTAGCTGTTTATAATTGTTGTTGTTACCTGTTTATAATTGTTGTTACCTGTTTATAATTGTTGTTGTTACCTGTTTATAATTGTTGTTATTAGCTGTTTATAATTGTTGTTGTTAGCTGTTTATAATTGTTGTTGTTACCTGTTTATAATTGTTGTTACCTGTTTATAATTGTTGTTGTTAGCTGTTTATAATTGTTGTTGTTACCTGTTTATAATTGTTGTTACCTGTTTATAATTGTTGTTGTTACCTGTTTATAATTGTTGTTGTTACCTGTTTATAATTGTTGTTATTACCTGTTTATAATTGTTGTTACCTGTTTATAATTGTTGTTGTTACCTGTTTATAATTGTTGTTGTTACCTGTTTATAATTGTTGTTGTTACCTGTTTATAATTGTTGTTACCTGTTTATAATTGTTGTTGTTACCTGTTTATAATTGTTGTTGTTACCTGTTTATAATTGTTGTTGTTACCTGTTTATAATTGTTGTTGTTACCTGTTTATAATTGTTGTTGTTACCTGTTTATAATTGTTGTTACCTGTTTATAATTGTTGTTGTTACCTGTTTATAATTGTTGTTGTTACCTGTTTATAATTGTTGTTATTACCTGTTTATAATTGTTGTTGTTACCTGTTTATAATTGTTGTTATTAGCTGTTTATAATTGTTGTTGTTACCTGTTTATAATTGTTGTTGTTAGCTGTTTATAATTGTTGTTATTAGCTGTTTATAATTGTTGTTATTACCTGTTTATAATTGTTGTTGTTACCTGTTTATAATTGTTGTTACCTGTTTATAATTGTTGTTGTTACCTGTTTATAATTGTTGTTGTTACCTGTTTATAATTGTTGTTGTTACCTGTTTATAATTGTTGTTGTTACCTGTTTATAATTGTTGTTGTTACCTGTTTATAATTGTTGTTGTTAGCTGTTCATAATTGTTGTTGTTACCTGTTTATAATTGTTGTTGTTAGCTGTTTATAATTGTTGTTACCTGTTTATAATTGTTGTTGTTACCTGTTTATAACTGTTGTTGTTAGGTGTATATAATTGTTGTTGTTAGCTGTTTATAATTGTTGTTGTTACCTGTTTATAATTGTTGTTGTTACCTGTTTATAATTGTTGTTGTTACCTGTTTATAATTGTTGTTAGCTGTTTATAATTGTTGTTACCTGTTTATAATTGTTGTTGTTACCTGTTTATAATTGTTGTTGTTAGCTGTTTATAATTGTTGTTAGCTGTTTATAATTGTTGTCGTTACCTGTTTATAATTGTTGTCGTTACCTGTTTATAATTATTGTTGTTACCTGTTTATAATTGTTGTTGTTACCTGTTTATAATTGTTGTTGTTAGCTGTTTATAATTGTTGTTGTTACCTGTTTATAATTGTTGTCGTTACCTGTTTATAATTGTTGTTATTAGCTGTTTATAATTGTTGTTGTTAGCTGTTTATAATTGTTGTTGTTACCTGTTTATAATTGTTGTTGTTAGCTGTTTATAATTGTTGTTGTTTGCTGTTTATAATTGTTGTTGTTAGGTGTATATAATTATTGTTGTTAGCTGTTTATAATTGTTGTTGTTACCTGTTTATAATTGTTGTTGTTACCTGTTTATAACTGTTGTTGTTAGCTGTTTATAATTGTTGTTGTTAGGTTTTTTTAATTGTTGTTGTTACCTGTTTATAATGTTATTACAACTTTGGCAATAACTCTTACCTTATCTACAGTACCCAGCATGTGAACTAATGACCCTCTAGCTCTGAATCCAGACAACCATTGTGTTACTCTTTCTTGTACACTGATTACAGCAGTACTCTGGTCTAATGGTGGAGTAAAACTGACAAAGTTTTCTATCAACTCCATACGAATGGTCAATATAGGGGTGATAGTGCCTTGTTTCTATACAACACAAAAGAGATAATCATATACACATATAGCACAGATTAGTTTACTTTGAAATCAAAGTTGAAATGTAATACTCCTAGAATTCCACACATTGTGTCTTAGAGTTTAGTATTAGAAGTGAAAACCATTGTGAGTGTACCATGGAATAAATTAACGCAAGTTATCAACTTATAGGGATAACTTTCTGAATTTTTGGTACAGTACAAAGATATCATTTGGAATGTTTTCAATCAAATTGTTGGTTAATCTTTCATTGCCAGAATAAGGTAATAAATTACAGTTATGAGGACTTTCACTTTGTGTTTGTGTACCTAATTCACTTAATAGTGTATATTCAATTAAGATTGGGATTTTGTGTTTACACTACCTCAGCCATATTAGCCTGTACAATAGTATTCAACATCGACCGAAGACTTTTCACTGTGGTTTGTTTCAAACCATTTAGCACCAAGGCATCCATGTGTGCTACATATTCTTCCCAGGCAGGGGAGGCTCTGCTAATTTCAACAGCCTGAAAGAAAGACACAAAGACATTGACAATGACAATTCACCTGGAAAGGTTTTGCTTATTTCAACAGCCTGTAATAATAGATACAGATACATTGGCAACATGTATTATTAACAAAATAGGAGAGGCACTGCTTATTTCAACAGCCTGTAATACAGATACAGAGATACTGAATTGTCATTTATTTAACTATTATTGGAAAAATGATTTGACTAAAAGAGTCATATTCAGGTGATATGCATAACATTGCAGAGAAATACCATGCACATATGCAGTACACTCCATGTAGAATTTACAAACATTCCAGAAAATACACACACACACACACACACACACACACACACACACACACACACACATACATACATGTACATACATCTAACTCACCTCATATGATGTCTGCAATAATTGATGTATTTTGTTCCCAGAGGGCACGACATAACTTTGATGTTCTTCATCTAAATCTCTATAAGGTACGAATAAGAAACAAAGACAATGATATTATATTAAAATTTAAAAAATAGGGCCATAATTTGTGAAACTAGTGGATGGAAAAATAACAAGTCTGACGTGGCCTCATGTCTAGTCTTATATAGACTTGTCCCGTATGATATAACTCCAATCTTTAGTCTGATATGGACTTGTCTTGTCTGATATGACACCATCATTAATCTGATATGGATTTGTCCTGTATGATATGACACCATCTTTAGTCTGATATGGATTTGTCTTGTATGACATGACACCATCATTAATCTGATATGGATTTGTCCTGTATGATATGACACCATCATTAATCTGATATGGATTTGTCTTGTCTGATATGACACCATCATTAATCTGATATGGATTTGTCTTGTATGACATGACACCATCTTTAATCTGATATGGATTTGTCCTGTATGACATGACACCATCATTAATCTGATATGGATTTGTCCTGTCTGATATGACACCATCATTAATCTGATATGGATTTGTCCTGTATGACATGACACCATCATTAATCTGATATGGATTTGTCCTGTATGATATGACACCATCATTAATCTGATATGGATTTGTCTTGTATGACATGACACCATCTTTAGTCTGATATGGATTTGTCTTGTATGACATGACACCATCATTAATCTGATATGGATTTGTCCTGTATGACATGACACCATCTTTAGTCTGATATGGATTTGTCTTGTCTGACATGACCCCATCATTAATCTGATATGGATTTGTCCTGTATGATATGACACCATCATTAATCTGATATGGATTTGTCCTGTCTGATATGACACCATCTTTAGTCTGATATGGATTTGTCTTGTATGACATGACACCATCTTTAATCTGATATGGATTTGTCCTGTATGACATGACACCATCATTAATCTGATATGGATTTGTCTTGTCTGATATGACACCATCTTTAGTCTGATATGGATTTGTCTTGTATGACATGACACCATCATTAATCTGATATGGATTTGTCTTGTCTGACATGACACCATCATTAATCTGATATGGATTTGTCTTGTATGACATGACACCATCTTTAGTCTGATATGGATTTGTCCTGTCTGATATGACCCCATCTTTAGTTTGATATGACCCCATCTTTAGTCTGATATATATATATATATATCTGTTCTTTTTGGTATGGCCCCATATTTTAGTCTGACTTCACTTGTATTGTCTATTCTCATATACCTATGTCCAGATCAACCATTCTTGATGACATTTAACGTGAAATATCACTTCTGATATGGGATACTAAACGTCATGATATTTATGTTAAATATATCAGAAAACACCTTTCTGATAGGATAAAACATGCCGATTGAGAACATAAACAAAATGGTGGGTGATCTTCATACTAAAGTTAGATATCGCGTATGGCCACAAAAATGAGAAATTTTTAAAACAATTTTGGCGAAAATATCCATACCCAAATGCTACCATTTATGATCATACATTAAATGACAAATGCATAACAACACTGTACAGGTACGTACATTTCCCAACAAATATCACTGGTGACTGTGAGTGTACACTGTAGGCCACCCACTGTATATGTATACTAACTAGCCTTACGACACTATTACACTGCACAAGTTATGCTCACAGTTGACCATCTAGTTTTATAAGCATTTTCTGAAACTTTTAGAGAACTTACTTTAACACCAATGTTGTATTTCGAAATAATTACACATGACGGATTTTTGCATTAGCGGGTGTCATAAAAATTGTTTGCATCTCTAAAGCTATTTGCAATGTTACTGATAATAGGTCAATAAAACTGATAACAACTGATATGACATTGAGCTTAGCTTTGCCTGATGTGTTATGTAACAGTGCTTTATCACATTTGTAAATATTGCCAACAAACATTATTCAGTGATAAGAAAGATAAGAAAACCCATTTCCTTAGTTAATGGTTCGATTCTGTAATGATATACACCAAAATCTGATGAAAATTGACGATTGTCAGAGCACGTTGAGCAGGGTCAGCAAACTATGTGTATGTGAATGTCACCTGATAACAAGTCGCGCGACACATGAAACACACTGCAAGCCATGCTCTTCATTTTTCATAATTTCTCCTTGAATTCATGGGCATCGGCATATGATAATTCAGTTGTTACCCGATATCACGTACCTCTTCATTGGTTACATCACTCACTGTTCTTGCAGTTTTCATAATGTGTCACTTGTCTAACAACTCGGACGAACAAATAGGTGATATGGGATAATAACCTCATATTATGGCCCATGTCTAGTTTGATATGGATTTGTCCTGACTGATATGATCACATATATTGTCTGATATGGATTTATCCTGTCTGATATGATCACATATCCTGTCTGATATTATCACATACCTTGTCTAATATGGATTTATCCTGACTGATATGATCACATATATTGTCTGATATGGATTTATCCTGTCTGATATGATCACATATCCTGTCTGATATTATCACATACCTTGTCTAATATGGATTTATCCTGACTGATATGATCACATATATTGCCTGATATGGATTTATCCTGTCTGATATGATCACATGTATTGCCTGATATGGATTTGTCCTTTCTGACATGATCACATCTTTTGTCTGATATGGATTTGTCCTGGCTGATATGATCACATATCTTGTCTGATATAACTGATATAGACATCTAGTTTGATATTGTATGTGAGAGATTGAGATTGAAACTAATAAAGGGATACACTGACTGCAGGACTTTGACTTACTTCTGCCATTTGATAAGTTCATCCATGGAGTAACTCTTGTCAGAATCCCGCATTTCATAAACATCTAATGGCATTTTGGACCAAGATTCTGAGATGTCAATCATTTCATGGCAATTGCTTTGTACAATAGACAGGTTATGATGTAGATCAGAACAGACCAATGAATGAGCTAGTTCTATAAAATCAGCACTCTCTGTCATCTTCCATGTGTAGTGATTTAGACCTTGTTCAAATAGCTAGATAAAAGAAACATCAAAAGTTTAGGTCAGCATGACAACAAAGACTACACACAATAACTGCTACATTGTCAAAGACTACACACAATAACTGCTACATTGTCAAAGACTACACACAATAACTGCTACATTGTCAAAGACTACACACAATAACTGCTACATTGTCAAAGACTACACACAATAACTGCTACATTGTCAAAGACTACACACAATAACTGCTACATTGTCAAAGACTACACACAATAACTGCTACATTTTCAAAGACTACACACAATAACTGCTACATTGTCAAAGACTACACACAATAACTGCTACATTGTCAAAGACTACACACAATAACTGCTACATTTTCAAAGACTACACACAATAACTGCTACATTGTCAAAGACTACACACAATAACTGCTACATTGTCAAAGACTACACACAATAACTGCTATTGTCAAAGACTACACACAATAACTGCTACATTGTCAAAGACTACACACAATAACTGCTATTGTCAAAAACTACACACAATAACTGCTATTGTCAAAAACTACACACAATAACTGCTATATTGTCAATTTCACACAGCCATTATATTTACTGCTGATATCCTACAAACTCATTGCTAGTTTTCACATCTAGTGATTACACCCATCTAATGGGTACAGGCAATAAAATCATAAAACCATATATCATTAATTATTTGAGCATTTCAGGGCAACAAAGTAAGTACACACAGTACAGGCAATAAAATCAATAAACCACTCTGACTTAATAACTTCGATTACAGCTGCTGTATAAATATCCGATTGCAATCCTCCTGTCTTTGAGATAACCTAGTCTGGATGCCAACTGTGGTTTCTAACCACTGGAGTGAAGGTACAAATTGTAACAATACTGTATAGGAACTAGACTGTGAGTGAAGGTACAAATTGTAACAATACTGTATAGGAACTAGACTGTGAGTGAAGGTATAAATTGTAACAATACTGTATAGGAACTAGACTGTGAGTGAAGGTACAAATTGTAACAATACTGTATAGGAACTAGACTGTGAGTGAAGGTACAAATTGTAACGATACTGTATAGGAACTAGACTGTGAGTGAAGGTATAAATTGTAACGATACTGTATAGGAACTAGACTGTGAGTGAAGGTATAAATTGTAACGATACTGTATAGGAACTAGACTGTGAGTGAAGGTACAAATTGTAACGATACTGTATAGGAACTAGACTGTGAGTGAAGGTATAAATTGTAACGATACTGTATAGGAACTAGACTGTGAGTGAAGGTATAAATTGTAACGACACTGTATAGGAACTAGACTGTGAGTGAAGGTATAAATTGTAACGATACTGTATAGGAACTAGACTGTGAGTGAAGGTATAAATTGTAATGATACCGTATAGGAACTAGACTGTGAGTGAAGGTATAAATTGTAACGATACTGTATAGGAACTAGACTGTGAGTGAAGGTATAAATTGTAACGATACTGTATAGGAACTAGACTAGTAATAATCATACTTACATGGTCTATCTTTCCTAATTTTCTTTCAAATAATGGTCTCTCAAAGTCTGTGATAGTTCTCATAACGGTATTATACTTAGATACAATGGTTTCAAGTCTGGCAGCAGTTGTTCTGAGTGTAGTTGCATCAGTATTTCTGAGTAGAGCTCTCACATTGTCTGGTATTTTCACATGATATGGATCCTGTGCCAGGTAATGGACTTCACGTAGAAGTAAGTACAGCTCTGGGTCAAGGTTCACATTCACTACTTGTGGCCGCAAATCTTGCTCTTCATCATAGTCATCAGCAATCTAACATACAGACAACAAACATGACTTAATTTAGGATTAATTTCAAATTAATACATCACAAATAATAGTGTTCTTACAATTGTTGTAATTATAAGTAAACAAGTCATTGAAAATGACATAATCCCCGCTATGATTGGGTTTTAAGGAACTGGCAGTTTATGTTGTCATTTTCAAACCTGGTTAATGTTGTTTGGCCTCATATGGTTGTTTTTGATATCACTACTCTGTTCAAGCATGTCTGAGTTATGGCTCTGGACATGAAAACTGCGCCAACAAAATGGCTGCCAGGCAGCCATATTGGATTGTATCATGACGAAAATGGGTATGCACATGTATGTCATAGAACACTGTCCTAATATCAACTTTGAATGAGATCTGTTCAAGCATGTCTGAGTTATGGCTTTGGACAGAGAAACTTCGCAAACAAAATGGCTGCTAGGTGGCCATATTGGATCTATCATAAAACAAATTGACGTGCATATGTATGCCATAGCATGTTGCCCCTGTACCAAGTTTGAAAAAAATCAGTCCAGACATCTCCAAGAAACAGCTGCAGACAGACGCACGCACGCACGCACGCACGCACGCACGGACAGACGGTACCCAATCCATAAGTCCCCGTCCGGACGACTAAATATACCTAGGACCCTTTATTATAATTATTATTATTTGACTTTATTTAAACTCGATAGACTGTTGAGCCAAAGGCTCTTCTCACACAGTGAGATAAAAGTATACAATTTATAGATTAAAAAGACCAAGAAGTAAAAATAGACTGTCAAACAAATGAAACAAATACAAAAGGTTGTAAAATGGCAAAAGCCAGAAGAACAACAAGAAGACTACAAAACTAACAATTTTCTAAAAGATAAAATTTACATTTACGTTTAACAGACCGAAGAGTTGCGCAGGATTTGACATCAACCCTATGAGTATTTAGCCTGGAATTCATGCAGATTGGGTTTTTAAATTTTGTTTTCCAATCACACATGGCCAGATGCCATTCATACTCTCCTTAATGAAGCTCGCGGCCCTGAAAACAGTCACAAATTCTTATTGGTGATTTTTAAATAAGCCTGCTGTGAGATGTCAATAGCCTCACCATGAGATTAGGCCGAACGCAGAGGTGGCGTTTTAGATTTAAATGCAATTACCATTCAATGACCTTGTTCATTCGTACGTCAATTACCATTCAATGACCTTGTTCATTCGTACGTCAATTACCATTCAATGACCTTGTTCATTCGTATGTCAATTACCATTCAATGACCTTGTTCATTCGTATGTCAATTACCATTCAATGACCTTGTTCATTCGTATGTCAATTACCATTCAATGACCTTGTTCATTCGTACGTCAATTACCATTCAATGACCTTGTTCATTCGTACGTCAATTACCATTCAATGACCTTGTTCATTCGTATGTCAATTACCATTCAATGACCTTGTTCATTCATATGTCAATTACCATTCAATGACCTTGTTCATTCGTACGTCAATTACCATTCAATGACCTTGTTCATTCGTACGTCAATTACCATTCAATGACCTTGTTCATTCGTACGTCAATTACCATTCAATGACCTTGTTCATTCGTACGTCAATTACCATTCAATGACCTTGTTCATTCATATGTCAATTACCATTCAATGACCTTGTTCATTCGTATGTCAATTACCATTCAATGACCTTGTTCATTCATATGTCAATTACCATTCAATGACCTTGTTCATTCGTACGTCAATTACCATTCAATGACCTTGTTCATTCGTACGTCAATTACCATTCAATGACCTTGTTCATTCATATGTCAATTACCATTCAATGACCTTGTTCATTTGTACATCAATTACCATTCAATGACCTTGTTCATTCGTACGTCAATTACCATTCAATGACCTTGTTCATTCGTACGTCAATTACCATTCAATGACCTTGTTCATTCGTACGTCAATTACCATTCAATGACCTTGTTCATTCGTACGTCAATTACCATTCAATGACCTTGTTCATTCGTACGTCAATTACCATTCAATGACCTTGTTCATTCGTACGTCAATTACCATTCAATGACCTTGTTCATTCGTATGTCAATTACCATTCAATGACCTTGTTCATTTGTATGTCAATTACCATTCAATGACCTTGTTCATTCATATGTCAATTACCATTCAATGACCTTGTTCATTCGTACGTCAATTACCATTCAATGACCTTGTTCATTCGTACGTCAATTACCATTCAATGACCTTGTTCATTCATATGTCAATTACCATTCAATGACCTTGTTCATTCATATGTCAATTACCATTCAATGACTTTGTTCATTCGTACGTCAATTACCATTCAATGACCTTGTTCATTCGTATGTCAATTACCATTCAATGACCTTGTTCATTCGTATGTCAATTACCATTCAATGACCTTGTTCATTCGTACGTCAATTACCATTCAATGACCTTGTTCATTTGTACGTCAATTACCATTCAATGATCTTGTTCATTCGTACGTCAATTACCTTTCAATGACCTTAACTAGAGTATTTGTGGTTACAAACAATGTAATAATATTGTTTATATTATTGATTGATTTATAGTTATCATCATATTTCCCATGGTGCAACATTCAAGATATTCAAGATGGTGGGTTAGCAAGTTCCCTATTGAAATGTATGTAAAACAAAACAATAAAGGTACATACCAACAAAACAATAAAGGTACATACCAACAAAACAATAAAGGTACATACCAACAAAGGTTGTTTGAGACGATCTCGCAGTTCTGTCACAATGTTATTCTGCCAATCCTGGATACCCTTCACTTCAAATTTCTGAAAATCATCCATGCAATCAGCAAATATATCCCTCACATGCCATCCTGTATCCCCCTCTAGAGATTGTGGACTGATTCTTTTTAGTTTGTTCATGGGTTCCTGATAGGAAAAACAGCCAAGATATTACATTAATTGGCATCATTTCAATCTGCATTTACAATATGAAAGCTTCTTTCTGATCCTATTTAATTAAAGAATTAAAGAATTTTGGTTGTTTGCCATCTTGATTTCAATCTGTTATTTTATTATAATAATAATACTAATAATAATAATAATAATAATAATAATAATAATAATAATAATAATAATAATATATGGTTTGTTAAAACAAAAATGTGACCAAAATAAAATAGTCAAATTGCTTGAGTTCACACATCAGTAAAATAAACATGTTAAAACACAAAAACAAAAACAAAAACAAAAACCAAAGTGATTAATACAACAAGTCCTAAAAGTAGTAAAATTCAATACAATACAAAGTACTATGAATAAAGTTAAAATACAGTTATGAGAATACTAAAATAAGGTACACACACACACACACACACACACAGACACACACACACAGACACACACACACACACACAGTGACACACACACAGTGACACACACACACAGACACACACACACACACACACACACAAACCAACCAAACAAACAAACAAAACCAATACGAAATAACGAAGGATACATAAATAATAAAACAGACAAACATACAAAGAAAACTGTCACCACACTAAAAAAAAAAATGCCAATGGCATTGTAGCACAACTGTACAGTTTTTAAAAATGCTAACATGCGAACAATAAGTGTTCATTTGGTGAATGACTTTCCAGTTGCCTATCCAACCATGTTGCTATCTTTACGATATATGCTATCATTTGGCTGTTGCTATGGATGTGGTCTTGTTGCTAGGCATATTTACATACATTTTTTGATTGTTTATTCAATTGTCTATTAATCTCCATTGTTATCTTCACAATATATGTGATCATTTGGCTGTTGCTATGGGCGTGGTCTTGTTGCTAGGCACACTTGCATACATTTTTTTAGACTCTCTTACAGCCCTCGGAGCTTCGCTTTACTAAAATTAAAGCTAAACGAATTATTTTGTATGTACCGATGCCAGCTAATTAACCGTACTCGAATATCCTTGTACTGTGCGCCCTCATCGACCATGATAGAGATAACCATTCGTTGACGTGTGACTGCGACGCTCCGTGTTATCGCGAAGCCCCGGACTTCGCGATAACACGGAGCGTCGCAGTCACACGTCAACGAACATATATCTCTATGTGGTCGATGAGGGCGCACAGTACAAGGTTGTTCGAGTACGATGGAGTACGTTATGTAGATGGTATCGGTACATACAAAATAATTCATTTAGCGTCAATTTTAGTAAAGCGAAGTTCCGAGGACTGTGAGAGAGTCTAACATTTTTTGAATGTTTATTCATTTGTCTTCTATTCCTGTTGTTATCTTTGCAATATATGTGATTATTTGGCTGTTGCTATGGGCGTGGTCTTGTTGCTAGGCATATTTACATACAATTTTTTGAATGTTTATTCAATTGTCTATTAATCCCCTTTGTTATCTTTGCAATATATGTGATCATTTGGCTGTTGCTATGGGCGTGGTCTTGTTGCTAGGCACATTTGCATACATTTTTTGAATGTTTATTCATTTGTCTTTCTATTCCTGTAGTTATCTTTGCAATATATATGATTATTTGGCTGTTTCTATGGGTGTGGTCTTGTTGCTAGGCAAATTTACATACATTTTTTGAACGTTTATTCAATTGTCTATTAATCCCTGTTATTATCTTTGTGAAATACACGACCGTTTGGCTGTTGCTATGGGCGTGGTCATGGTTGCTACGGTATTTGCATACATTTTTTGAATGTTTATTCATTTGCCTACCATATGATGTTGTTATTTGACCAAAATATACTGCCATTTGGTTGTTGGTAAGGGCGTGGTCATGGTTGCTAGGGCCAATTTTGTCAAAATGTTTTGAAGAATAACATGCAGAAACATCTCACCAAGTTTCAGACTCGGTGACCAAGTACTTTTTGAGATATAAGTTTTTGACCAAAAATGAACATTTTTACACCTAATTTGCATATCACTCATGGAATCATGGTATGCTTAATATTTCTTTGTCCATACATCCCTAGATACATTCCCATTAAATTTCAGCCCAATCTGCTCAGTAGTTTTGGAATTATAGATTTTTAACCAAAAAGACACATTTTTAGCCGTAATTTGCATATCACTGATGGAATCATCCCGTCATGGACAAATCTGACTTTACATCCCCTTAAGAATGTTCCCACCAAATTTCGCACCAATCTGCCCAGTAGTTTCTGAGTTTAAGTTTTTTGACCAAAAATCACATTTTTTGACCCAAATCACACATCTGTGATGCGATCATTTTGATTTGAACAATTGCCCAACTAGACACCCCAGGTAATGGACCCACCAAATATCATGGCAATCGGTTCATCAGTTTTTGAGTTTAAGTTGTTTACACACATACACACACACACACACACACACACAGACAGACAGACAGACAGACAGACAGACAGACAGACAGACAGACAGACAGACAGACAGACAGACAGACAGACAGACAGACAGACAGACAGACGCCGGGGGATCCCTATAGCACTACTGAACCTCAGTTCAGTTGTGCTAAAAATTACTCAACCAGTCTAATGCTATACACAACAGGACTATTTTTCTCTTTGTTTTGTCCTACACTCAATGTACACTTGAAAGGGACTTTTCTATTTTAATGTGTAGGGTATTGGTGATGATTCAGTGATGGAACTAGGTGATGAAGTCTGTGATTGTCCTTTACTATCAACAATGCAAACAACACTGGAGAATTCACCTCAATTTGTCAGAGAGCTCTCCTTGCCAAACAACACTAGAGAATTCACCTCAATTTGTCAGAGAGCTCTCCTTGCCAAACAACACTGGAGAATTCAAGACATGAACGGACTAAGGAAATGTAAATAAGCTTTAAATTTTTGTTGCCAGCACCATGTTTTGTATATGTTATTCAGGACTCTCATGATATGTAGGCGTTTTGAAGCCCTGCTTATAATATTGCTTACATGATGTGTATCCCATTTTAAGTTGTGGGTTAGATTGAGACCTAAGCATTTGTAAACATTTACAACTTCTAAGGTCGATTGACCAATTGCGTTTTGTATATGTTAGCCACATATACTGTGTACTGTGCTAAGAAACTATGTTTTGTATATGTTAGCCATATGTACTGTGTACTGTGCTAAGAAACTATGTTTTGTATATGTTAGCCATATGTACTGTGTACTGTGCTAAGAAACTATGTTTTGTATATGTTAGCCACATATACTGTGTACTGTGCTAAGAAACTATGTTTTGTATATGTTAGCCACATATACTGTGTACTGTGCTAAGAAACTATGTTTTGTATATGTTAGCCATATGTACTGTGTACTGTGCTAAGAAACTATGTTTTGTATATGTTAGCCATATGTACTGTGTACTGTGCTAAGAAACTATGTTTTGTATATGTTAGCCATATGTACTGTGTACTGTGCTAAGAAACTATGTTTTGTATATGTTAGCCACATATACTGTGTACTGTGCTAAGAAACTATGTTTTGTATATGTTAGCCACAATACTATATATTATACTATGAACTATGTTAAGGTACCTAGGTACCTACCTTGACTCTTGCTTCTAAAGCCCTGATCCATATCAGATTACTAACAACCCTGGGCATGTTAGCATGCAATGGAGGTTTTCTCATATTGGCATGGAACATAGACTTAACAGCTATCAGTTCTCCAGTCAATGAGTTCAACAGGTGTCTGTCTTTGTCTTTCAAGTTTTCTTGTACCATTTCCCTACTACTGATGCCTTCAAAGACTTCTAGTAGTCTTAGCTGGGCACCAATCGTAGGACACTGTAGGAAACTCTGACGTAAAACAATAGCTAGTCGTGTCTCCAAATCCTGTACAAAATAAATAAAGTATGACAGGGTATTAGACATACTTCTAATGTATCTAAATGTCAACTATTAAAGCTGACAATACTGTGATACAACATGTGATGAGATCTACTTACCTTAGTGACAATACTGTGATACAACATGTGATGAGATCTACATACCTTAGTGACAATACTGTGATATAACATGTGATGAGATCTACATACCTTAGTGACAATACTGTGATATGTGTGATGAGATCTACATACCTTAGTGACAATACTGTGATATAACATGTGATGAGATCTACATACCTTAGTGACAATACTGTGATATAACATGTGATGAGATCTACTTACCTTAGTGACAATACTGTGATATAACATGTGATGAGATCTACTTACCTTAGTGACAATACTGTGATATAACATGTGATGAGATCTACTTACCTTAGTGACAATACTGTGATACAACATGTGATGAGATCTACATACCTTAGTGACAATACTGTGATATAACATGTGATGAGATCTACATACCTTAGTGACAATACTGTGATATGTGTGATGAGATCTACATACCTTAGTGACAATACTGTGATACAACATGTGATGAGATCTACATACCTTAGTGACAATACTGTGATATAACATGTGATGAGATCTACATACCTTAGTGACAATACTGTGATACAACATGTGATGAGATCTACTTACCTTAGTGACAATACTGTGATATAACATGTGATGAGATCTACATACCTTAATAGTGACAATACTGTGATACAACATGTGATGAGATCTACATACCTTAGTGACAATACTGTGATACAACATGTGATGAGATCTACATACCTTAGTGACAATAATGTGATACATGTGATGAGATCTACATACCTTAGTGACAATACTGTGATATGTGTGATGAGATCTACATACCTTAGTGACAATACTGTGATACAACATGTGATGAGATCTACATACCTTAGTGACAATACTGTGATACAACATGTGA